>NW_028291697.1:0-50000 GCF_059453375.1 Lepisosteus platostomus
CCATTGGACAACCGCTGGAACAGAGGCTGCAACAGAGCCTGTCAGCTGGTTTGGTGTTCGTGCCGGGAAATTCCAAATCCATACACAGTGGATAAGTAAACCCCATGTTCTACATTGCGTCTCGAGAATTTAATTGTACCTCAACACAAGTTGTTATCAATTTAATTCATGAGTAATGTATTTACTTCCGAGTTTAGAGTAACAGTGGGTAATAACACTGATTAGCGATTTGGTAACCGAACGATATATATTGACATATATTCTCTGTTGTGTATCTCTTTGTGTTTGCATCTCTTCGGGATTATATACCTTGTATATTGATAACCCTCACAGTAAGGTCTGCCACTCGTATCCAGGCAGACTAGTATATGTTTGGTGCACAATTTATATTAATAAATGTATCTAGTGTATTGAACCCCTGTGTGTGCGTTGTTAGTTGTTCTGACGATTGATTTTCTAAAAGCCCCAACGAACAACCTTGTGATTACTGCTACAATTAATAATTGTCTCAGTAAACCCATCAAACCATTACATTTAATGGCGTCCCTGGGTGGGCGAGTTTAGAATGAAATGAGAATCAGTCGCACAGAATAACTGAAGTTCAGCACAGCACCGCGGCTTCTATACGCGAATACCGGGTGTGCTGATAACTGCGTAAAGAAATCCCCCTGTTTTCTAGCGTTTAGTGTAACGTGTGCTGATTGGAAATCCATCTGCTCGGGTGTCTAGATTCCATACTGTATTTTGGAAAAAGAAAAAAAAAAGTAATACTCTTAAAGTTTCTCTGACGTAATGACAATGGCTGCTAAAATGTCTGAAGTGGAGTCGCTTATAAGTACTATTTCTAGCGACGACAATCCTGGTTACTGGAGTGGTATCGAAAAGTTGAACTTTGATGATATTGAGAAGCTGCAAGTAGATTTAGTAGCTAAGGTAGCGAACCAGCTTAACACAGGAGTGTCTGTGAACGCAGTTCTGGTCCTATCGAGTTTCACCTTAAATCTAGCTAAACAGCTGGAACTGTCTTTGTCCGAGCTGACAAAGTTTCAAAAGCTTCAGGGAACGCTAGAAAGATATAAGGCGGAGCGAGTCGAGTTGTTGGATATAATCAGAGAAAAGAGAGTGAAAAATGAGGAAAGTGAAGACTGACTCAGGGAAGTTTTAGGTAAATTAGATGACTTGTCTGCTAGAGAAACTGCGGCTGAGGTAGCTAGGAGAGACCTGGAAGCGAGCTCGAAAGAAAAAGAAAAAGAAATTGAGAGTTTAAATGAGCTCGGCCAGGAAAGGCAAAAGGAGTCAGATGCTGCCGTACTGGAAGCAAAATAGACTAGATCCCACTTGCATGCCAGCCCACCTAGCAGCCCGGAGCGCTCACCCAGCGCGCCGGGAGGAGGTTTCTCCCGGCCAGGGTCTGTGGTCGGATCGGCATGGGGGAGATCGCCGAGTCCTGCGCGAAACGCAAGGGCGAGTCAATTCAGGCATAGACCCCCTGCTCCTGATCACGGCCGTCTCCCTGCCCGCGGAGAAACCGTAAAAATTAACCTCCACTCCCTGAGGCAGTTAGCCAAAGATGTAGAAAGGTTTGACCCGTCAGTGTCAGGGAATAATGTGGAGACCTACATCGATGAGCTGAGATATACTTTGCAGTTTATGCCCGAAGCGTCCGAACAGGAAAAGGCTATGTAAGTAAGGAAAACTACCAGCCGAGCGGTCCACGAGTGGATGTCTAGACAAGGACCGGAGGTCTGTAATAGCTTTGAGGAGCTGTGTCAGGCAATGATCGGAGAATTTTCGGCTTTTATCGATCCCATAGCTGCCGTGGCTGCTGTGCACCATATTAAGCACGAAAAAGCTGAAGCCCCTCGCGACTATTATCAGAGGCTTAGGCGCACTTATTTTGCAGGGCGGAATGAAGAGGGTTGCGAAGAGAACGTGAATTTCAAAGGTTTATTCATTGCTAATCTGCATCCCTCAGTCAGGAAAATGATTGTGATGCACACACAGCGATGAAAATGGCTGACATTAGAAGGTTGGCTCAAAAAGCCTGGGGAGCTGAAGTCTCTGCTTCCTCAGAGCGAAAACCTGCTAAAACGGCCGTGTTCGCCACTAAAGCCAACAGGGTTGACGACTCGCCTCAGCTCGAGGCAGCTGAGGTTCCTGAGCTCGCTAAGCCCCGGCGCAAAATAGGCAGGCAGGACCGCACTAAGCGTCAGAGCCGCCGTGAGCGCTACGGGGAAGGCAAGGGCTCAGGCAGAGTCTATCATAAGACTGGACGAAGGGAGTCGACTGCAGCCCGCCTGGCCAGGCTTGAACAAGCCCTGCCTGAGAGATCAGGACAGGGTAAACCTTCCGCACCGAATGCCAGAAGTGTGAATGAGCTTAGGGGGACCACGCCCCTTCTCACTGGAGGAGGCGGGGATCCGTCCCAAGCCCCTCCCTCAGTCTATCTGATTGGGTGGGAGGGTTCCTGCCTGGAAGAAGGCTGTGACTCTGAGTTGGGCGCTGACCCCGCCCCTGAAGTCAAAGAAAAGGCAGGCTTCCAACAATTCTTAGGGAATCTCAGCCAGAAAGGCAAAGCAAGGCGTATTTATATCAAGGTTTCTCTTGAAAACGTCTTAGATAGAGAAGCACTGATTGACACTGGGGCTGAAATTAGTTTGATGTCAGCCGATCTACTCAGCGAGCTCAAACGAGTAGCGAAAGGAAAAGGCATCAGACTTAAGGTAGAACCGTGTAAGATAGATATTTCCAGCTATACCCAGGATCATGCCAGGATCACACACCGAGTGTGGGTGGCACTTAGGTTCGGGCCAATGAACGTGGTGCATCCTGTTTACATCTCTAGGTTAAAAACAGAGCCACTACTCATTGGCCAAGACCTGCTTGACAGGCTGGAGCCTCTGGTGGACTGCCAGCGTGGAAAATTGTGGGCTCAGGTCAAAAACCCTAAGCCTGTTGCACAGCAAAAAGGGGGATTCAGTGGTTATGCTGTGATCACACAGTGCCCACTGAACACTATAGCTGAGTTGGAGGTTCCTCCTGGTTCCTCTGGACGAGAATAAATGTCTCTTCTTGCTTTCCAAAACTACAGGGAAGTCCTGCCCAGGCCAGCACTCCCACGGTCTCCCAACTACAGGAGCAGTGCTCCGAGCAGCTGCTTGACCCGCCAGGTAAAGCACACCCCCTTTTCATCCCTGAAGAAGAGTGGATCTCCCTGTCCGGTAATGAATGGGAGTCCTTTCTGTGCACCCTGGTACCTCAGGGGGTCCAGGACTACCGCCCCATGGTGGTGGGAGGGGGTCCAGGTGGCAGAAGTGCAGGTTGATGATGTAATTCTTAGCCTCAGCTCTGAGAAGTCCATAATCAGTGAAGGTCTGTTCGAGGACCTGTCGCGAAGCTGTCAGGTGACCCTGGTGACGCAGTCACAGGTTCTGTGGTGGGCACCCCCACCTCATAGGTCCATTTGGAGCAAAGGAAGCTGTGTAGCTTCCATCTCCATCGGAAAAAGGAAGTTTGCTCACTACTTCCAGGTAGCACCTCAGCTGACCCATTCGGTCTGCATTGGTGCAGACCTATTGGTTCGACTGGGCGCCCAGCTGGACACAGTAAACAGTGTGCTGTGGAAACGGGTGGACCCAGATGCCCACTCTCTAAGCGGTGACCCCGAGAACATTCGGTCAGGTCAGACGATTCCTCAGGCCTGCCAGGTAGTAAACGAATCGGACCTGATCGTTCCTGCGTCAACAGCAGGGTTTCCGGTACGCCTTGTCCTAAAGAAGGGACAGAGAATGGACGCTGAGATGGTTTTCTTCCAACCATCAGCTCAGTTTATCAGACTGAACCTAGCAGTCTGTTGTACCCCCAGACTGGAACGGAATGGCTGAGCCACCTGCCTGTTGGTGCAGAACATAGCAAAACAAGATGTCAAAATCCCTGCTCGCACTGACATGGGACTGGAATTGACAATAGTTTCTATGATTTCGAACTGGCCATCCCAGTACTGGGGCAGCTCCCTGGTCCCTTGGCTTCATAAAAGCGCCACTGTAATAAAGAAATTAAATCCAAAATCAAGAGGGCAGTTGCCTACTGAAATACAAGAAGTCATCAATTTTAACCTAGCAACACATTAAAGGCTGCATCTATACAAGTACGATTCTAGAAATGCTCACCAGATTACGTTTTAAGAAGGAACTGCGCTTCAGGTTCTGCCGAGATCTTAACTCGGATGGCAGGATTCAGAGTCCGGAGTGCGGACTGATTGCGCACGGAGGGTCCATATACTGTGGATCCCTCAGTGATCTTCCGCGTGTTCAAACAGCCAGCGTGTGACTCCCCTGTCCCCGTGACCACATTGCTCTGCTCTCTCCTCTGTGCAGCCGAGCCCGATTCACGGTAAAGTGAAAAAAAATATGCCCTCAACGTGAGATTTACTCTGGAGCGAGGATAGATGTTACCTTTTTATCATTGAACAGGATGTATGTGATGTGGCGACTAGGTTCAATTTTGTATCCTCTTTAAAAGATTAAGGACTGGGGTGAGCGTGATTTACCACCCTTTCAGCTAAGAACCCGACGTGCGCACCGTTTAAGCTGCATAGACTCGGTCGTTTAACTCTTCTCCATTAGCAGGGTTAAGGTTAAAGAAAAAAAACATTGCTGACTTCTTTTTTTTTTGCCAGCTGCTAGCGCTGATTAGCAAGGTTTGTATTTCATGTTTTGCAAGTTGCATCCATTTTAAGAAAAACAAGTCGTGTTAAAGACAGGAAATGAATACTTGCATTTAATTAAGTCTAGCCGTAGGTGGTTATCCACTGGGATTCAGACCCAGGGCCTCCTGTTTACTAGGCAGGCGCTTTAACCAACTAAGCCACAGCACCCCGGGAGTGCTGTCCTTTTGCAGCCACTTGGACACACCACTCAGACACATCTGCATTCGGTGTGTGCTCCGCCTGCTCGCTGAGCAAGTTGCCACCTTTACATACAATAGCAACATCGACACCAAGAGAAAGGATGACAAATGGCTTTTATCTGGAACTTTTCATGTCCAAGGAGCTCAATGTGCTTTCTGTGTACAACAGGGCCACTGAACTCCACGCTGGCCACTGAACCACAGCAGTGGCTTGCTGGCTTGACATCTCCCAAGGAAAATGTTGAAATCGCATGTGGAACAGGAAAATGACCCTCGAGTACGAGGGAAAAAAAAGAAAAAGATCATCTGGAGCGCGCCAACCCAGTTGGGACAGCCCAGTTTTGTTAACGAGGTGGCCGAGTGGTTAAGGCGATGGATTGCTAATCCATTGTGCTTTGCACGCATGTGTTCAAATCCCATCCTCGTTGGTTTCCATGTCTGTTTCCATTCTGTTTTTGATCCCTATTGCTCAATGCACAGTGAAAGCATTGCATACATGTGTCTGACAATGAGAAATGGGCCCCTGAGACAGTCATTTGCCTGTTTCACAAATGATCGTATTTTACTAGAGATTCTGTTTGGGATTCAGATGTGCATTCGGACAGCAATCCCTTTCAAGAAATGATACGTTCTGGATGAGGTCAAAGGTGCATCATTTGGACACTTTGTGGGCTTGAAATACAAAGAAAATCATGTTCTATGGTACAAGATAAATACAAAACTTAAGCTTTTATTATAATCAAATTTGTTTATAAAGCATAAGCAATCATTTATTACATTAATATATGTAAAAATAACATTTTAGCATCATAAGTTTAGTATATTTAGTCCCTAATGCTGAAAGAAATGATCATAGAACATGACTTCTAACCTTACCTGCGGTGTTTTTGATCCCTATTGCTCAATGCACAGTGAAAGCATTGCATACATGTGTCTGACAATGAGAAAAGGGCCCCTGAGACAGTCATTTGCCTGTTTCACAAATGATCGTATTTTACTAGAGATTCTGTTTGGGATTCAGATGTGCATTCGGACAGCAATCCCTTTCAAGAAATGATACGTTCTGGATGAGGTCAAAGGTGCTGGAACACTGTATTTAGGATGTGTTTGCAGTTATTCTGTGTTTCTAGCTTCAACCCAGTGATATATATATATATGCTCACTGATTTTTTGGTTCATGCCCAGGGCAATAATCATTATGAGGATTTATTTCCATATGTGCTAGAGGTAGTGTTGTGAAATTCTTCAACACACTGGATCGCAGGTTTAAACCTGCACTCTT
This sequence comes from Lepisosteus platostomus, assembly GCF_059453375.1. NCBI lineage: Eukaryota > Metazoa > Chordata > Actinopteri > Semionotiformes > Lepisosteidae > Lepisosteus > Lepisosteus platostomus. Next base: position 6,191 of record NW_028291697.1, read on the forward strand.
ACTCCTTAAATACCAACAAATGCAGATATGTAGCAATCATATTGTAGCTGACACTCATTTGCCTGTTTCACAAATGATCATATTTTACTAGAGATTCTGTTTGGGATACGGATGTGCATTCTGACAACAATCTCTTTCAAAAAATGATTTTACCTTATCGCAGCTTTGCCCCTCTTGCCTCTTTGGAAAATATCTCCATCTTGTGGTCGTTGTTGGTAATGTCTAGACAATATCTCCATCTTCTGGTCGTTGTTGGTAATGTCTAGACAATATCTCCATCATGTGGTCGTTGTTGGTAATGTCTTCTTATGCCCTTTTTTTATTTCAATTCTTTATTAGTTGATTCTAGAATCTCTACAATAGAGCTGAAAATATCAGTTTTGTAGCAGACAATATGACATTAGTTATAGTCCAATTAAGACTTTATTACCCTGTTTGTAACATAACAAATTAAAATTGATTAAAACTAAGTTTGGAACACCAGGGAACATAAAAAATGATTTTTAGGAAAACCATGAGGTTCTCTGTGTCCGATGCCTGCAAGGGGAGAAAGCTAGAATCCTTTGCTTTTTCAAAATTTGAAAATAAACATCATATAACAACAGCTTTCATTCCTAGGAGTGAAAAATAACCATTTTTGAAGACATATTAGTTTCTAAAACACTACAATAAAGTTAAAAACATCCGTTTTATATTACTTTTAGTATTTTTAGTGAAATTAGTCATTTATTGCACTATTTTTAATATAATCTCTAATTAAAAGTGAATAGAATTAAGTTTGGAGCAACAAGGAACACAAAAAAAAAGATTTTAAGGAAAAAAATGATGTCTTCTGTGCCAGGTGCCTGCAAGGGGAGAAAGCTAGAATCCTACCCAGGCTCCTGGAGCTCTGTCCTGGCTAAAGGAGGGTGAATCCATCCCCTTCAAAGCTCCATGAAAAAATGATCATTTAAAATTTGAAAAAAAAAACATCATATAACAACAGTTTTCATTCATAGGAGTGAAAAACAACCATTTTTGAAGACATATTAGTTTCTAAAACACTACAATAAAGTTGAAAACATCCGTTTTATATTACATTAATTTTTGTGAAATTAGTCATTTATTGCACTATTTTTAATAAAATCTCTAATTAAAAGTGATTAAAATTAAGTTTGGAACAACAAGGAACACAAAAAAAAAAGATTTTAAGGAAAAAAAATATTGTCTTCTGTGCCAGGTGCCTGCAAGGGGAGAAAGCTAGAATCCTACCCAGGCTCCTGGAGCTCTGTCCTGGCTAAAGGAGGGTGAATCCATCCCATTCAAAGCTCCATGAAAAAATGATATTTTTAAATTTGAAAAAAAAAACATTATAGAACAACATCTCTTGGTCCACAGAGTGCAAAAATCCAACTTTGAAGAAAATCCATTGACTGATCCCCGAATCCTGAAGTTTCTTCGCATGTTATCGGGCTTGCAACCACTTTCTGGAAAATGATGAAAAATGCCAAAAATGAAAAAAAAGTTATCAATTCTAGAGCCTAAGAGGAAAATAAGACAAATGTATATCTCCAAATAATTTTATGTGCTTCAGAAGAGCCCAGGAAAGTTTTTTGCATACATGAAACCACGCCCGTTTGCACGTAAGCAGACATGGTTGCACACACGACTGCATGAAAGCACGTGTGCATGCAAAATCATTCTGTTGAGCATTTGAAAAGCCGCACCACGCCGCACTTGAAATAGCTCTTACATTAGTGGTCGACACAGGAATCGCCTTTTTATTTATGCTCTTACCAACGCGATGGAAAGCAAAACAAAGCAAAGCAGAGCAAAACAAAACGAACAAACGCAAAACCCTCACGTCCCGCACTTGCATATAACGCCGTTACGTGCCCAAGCGGTATTGTACGTCATCCTAGCACTGCACCCCGGGGCGTACGGTATATGGGAATGAGCACACGCCACGAATCGTCTGAAATCACTCCCTACAGCTGTAAGGCGCCTTGAAGCGTGCACCCCCAACATTCTTCTTTGCGCATCTGTGAAAGGTAAACTCTTGAGCAGACTCTGAACCAGCTCTAAGGAAACTAATCCGATTAGACATTACTTTGACTCATCCTTTAACAGTTTTCAGTCTCTGTCTTTAAACACCTTGCTCAGTCACATTCAAGCCACAAGTACTCTTCTCGGATGTTGCAAAAACAAATCCTAATGACTTGAAAGCATTGCAGCATGTTTGTGTCCCACTTCCCGTGGCTGCAGGACGACTGACACGAACGGACAAACACAATCTGTGGCGTTTAGCGTGACATAGTCTTGCAGGCATCGTGCTGTCTTACTGCAATACTATACCACTTGAGGAAACAGTCCATCTGGCCATGAAACTCATTTGAACGTCTAGCTACAGCAACTAACAATAACATGATTTATTCAGGATGTGTGGAATCAGCACGTCCCGGAGACAGCTTCTGAAATCGTGAGCATTCTCTGGTGGTGTCCTGGAGGGCTCCCCCGGGCATGTGTTGGTGGTATAGTGGTGAGCATAGCTACCTTCCAAGCAGTTGACCCGGGTTCGATTCCCGGCCAACGCAGTGGCAAGTGTTTTCAAATGCTGTCACAAGCCTTGGATTGTGACTAGCAAAGCGAAGCCTTTTGAAAGAGCTAAAGCACTGCAAAACGGAATTGAAGGAGAATCTTACAGGGGATTCTGAGCGGTGTCTAAATAAATAAATTCACAGCGTCCGCGGATGGCATTTTGCAGCTGGAAGTAGATGTCGACGCTTTTTGCACACAGCACCAAAAAAGCGTCTTTTTTGAAGGTACAGGCATTGAGCATTGGTGGTTCATTGTTAGAACTCTCGCCTGCCACGCAGGAGGCTTGGTTTCGATTCCTGGCCAATGCAGTGGCTTTTGCAGCGAACGGCTCCATCACTTGCATCCCAACTTTTGCAACTCGCAACTGAAAACCCACTGAAGCTAAGCAGGTGTGAGCCAGGTCAGTACCTGGATGAGGGTGAGCTACAGGGAAAAACAAAGCTTCCAGCTGGAAGTGGTGTTAATGGGGCCAGCGGGGAGGCGCTCACCCTGAGGTCTGTGCGGGTCCCAATCTCCCAATATAGTGACGGAGAAGCTGTGTTGTAAAAGGGCGCTGTCTTTTGGATGAGATGTAAAACCGAGGTCATAGTGCTCTGTGGTCATTAAAAATGACCACCAAAACCTTTGACAAAAGCTCTTGGTAATTGATGGTCTTCAATAATGTTTCTCCTTTAGGTACATTTAAAATCAGCTGAATAATGCTGTGAAACCATGAAACTGCATGAGAAAGCCCGTACACTGAATTACACGGCTTTCTATTCAAAGGAGGACAAAAGAAATTCCCTGAGTTCGATTTTTTGCAGCACAGAGAGGGGCACTGTCACGAGGCCGGTTAGCTCAGTTGGTTAGAGCGTGGTGCTAATAACGCCAAGGTCGCGGGTTCGAGCCCCGTACGGGCCATGTCCTTTTCTCCTCTCTTACCAAAGCTGTTAGGTTCCTTTCCGTGGTGAGATGGGTTGTCCTGCAACGCTGCCACACAGTGCCGACAGACAAGAGTGTTGCGGGAGAAGAGAAAAGTGTTTGAAGATTTAAGAGTGTCTTAGGTGGAGCCAAAATCAAGTGTCACAAATGCAAGTGGGAAGATTTCCAATGTTTAATATGGTCAAAATAAGCGGAAGTTACCAGCTGGTCCGGCACAGTCTGCCATGCTTTTGTCATATACTGTAAAGTGGTGTCGAACTGGAGCCTCACCATTTGCATATGTGAGGCTCCAGTTATACATCGATTGTCACATTAAATGACAAAAATGAAGAGAGGTAAAGCAGCTGGAGAGGTTTTCTTACAACTTTTGAGCTGACACAGTTTTGGAAAATGTTTCCTTCACGCTGCACTGTACAATATAGGCAGCCAAGAGTCTCCAAAACAAAACAGAATTGACAGAAAGGAGAAAATTCCCACTGAAGTCCTGAAGTTCCCAAAATCCAGCACTGAGCGTAAACAAAGTGTCTAAGTAGCGTGGGAATGTTAAACCTAACCCTAGCTGGAGTTTGAGCAATCCAGCACTGAGAGTAAAAAGATGAGTCAAAGTAACGTCTAATCAGATTAGTTTCATTAGAGCTGGTTCAGAGTTTGCTCAAGAGTTTACCTTTCACAGATGCGCAAAGAAGAATGTTGGGGGTGCACGCTTCAAGGCGCCTTACAGCTGTAGGGAGTGATTCGAGACGATTCGTGGCGTGTGCTCGTTCCCATATACCTTACGCCCCGGGGTGCAGTGCTAGGATGACGTACAATACCGCTTGGGCACGTAACGGCGTTATATGCAAGTGCGGGACGTGAGGGTTTTCGTTTGTTCGTTTTGTTTTGCTCTGCTTTGCTTTGTTTTGCTTTCCATCGCGTTGGTAAGAGCGTAAATAAAAAGGCGATTCCTGCGTCTACCACTAATGTAAGAGCTATTTCAAGTGCGGCGTGGTGCGGCTTTTCAAATGCTCAACAGGATGACTTCGCATGCACGTGTGCTTTCATGCAGTCGTGTGTGCAACCATGTCTGCTTATGTGCAAACGGGCGTGGTTTCATGTATGCAAAAAACTTTCCTGGGCTCTTCTGAAGCACATAAAATTATTTGGAGATATACATTTGTCTTGTTTTCCTCTTAGGCTCTAGAATTGATAACTTTTTTTTAGGATTCTAGCTTTCTCCCCTTGCAGGCATCGGGCACAGAGGACCTCATGGTTTTCCTAAAAATCTTTTTTTTTTGTGTTCCTTGTTGTTCCAAACTTAATTTTAATCACTTTTAATTAGATATTTTATTAAAAATAGTGCAAAAAATGACTAATTTCACTAAAAATAATGTAATATAAAACTGATGTTTTTAACTTTATTGTAGTGTTTTAGAAACTACTATGTCTTCAAAAATGGTTATTTTTCACTCCTAGGAATGAAAGCTGTTGTTATATGATGTTTATTTTCAAATTTTGAAAAAATCAAAGGATTCTAGCTTTCTCCCCTTGCAGGCATTGGACACAGAGAACCTCATGGTTTTCCTAAAAATCATTTGTTATGTTCCCTGGTGTTCCAAACTTAGTTTTAATCAATTTTAATTTGTTATTATGTTAAAAACAGGGTAATAAGTTTCTAATTGGACTATAAATAATGTCATATTGTCTGCTATAAAACTGATGTTTTCATCTCCATTGTAGAGATTCTAGAATCAACTAATAGAGAATTAAAATAAAAAAGGGCATAAGAAGACATTACCAACAACGACCATAAGATGGAGATGTTGTCTAGACATTACCAACAATGACCACAAGATGGAGATATTGTCCAAAGAGGCAAGAAGGGCAAAGCCGCGATAAGGAGATTGCTGTCAGAATGCACATCCGGATCCCAAACAGAATCTCTAGTAAAATATGATCATTTGTGAAACAGGCAAATGAGTGTCAGCTACAATATGATTGCTACATATCTGCATTTGTTGGTTTTTAAGGAGTAAGAGTGCAGGCGGTTTAAACCTGCGATCCAGTGTGTTGAAGTATTTCACAACACTACCCCTAGCACATCAGGAAATAAATCCTCATAATGATTATTGCCCTGGGCATGTACCAAAAAATCAGTGAGCATATACATATATCGCTGTGTTGAAGCTAGAGACACAGAATAAGTGCAAACACATCCTAAATACAGTGTTCCTGCACCTTGACCTCATCCAGAATGTATCGTTTTTTGAAAGCGATTGCTGTCAGAATGCACAACTGAATCCCAAACAGAATCTCTAGTCAAATATGATCATTTGTGAAACAGGCAAATGAGTCTCTCAGGTGCCCATTGCTCATTTTCAGACACATTTATGCAATACTTTCACCATGCGTTGAGCAATAGGGATTAAAGATACCAGAGGTAAGGTTTAAAAGTGATTCTGAGGTGCAACACATCAGCGAAACAGCTAGGCATCTGAAATGCGGGGTTTGAGAGCCCTTCAGGGAACACCGTACCCTAAAGGTACCAGAAGTCCACTAGTATAAGCATTAAGTCACTGTCAGCCCTGTTGCAATGTGATTGCTACATATCTTCATTTCTTTGGTTTTTAAGGAGTAAGAGTGCAGGGGGTCTAAATCTGCGATCCAGTGTGTTGAAGTATTTCACAACACTACCTGTAGCCCGTCTGGAAATAAATCCTCATTCTGATTATTGACCTGGGCATGTACCAATAAATCACTGAGTATATATATATATCACTGTGTTGAAGCTAGAGACCTGTATGTAATAATATGATGCTAAAATGTTATTTTCACATGTAAGAAAACCGGCTCAGGGACGCCAAATATGTAATGTTGCCATAGCAAAATTAAATGTAGTGGCTCTCTGAAGGCACCAGTTCTGTAGAGTTTGGGCATTTACTGAGACAATTATTAATTGTAGCAGTAAATCACAAAGTTGATTCTTTTGATGGCTTTAGAATCCAACCATGTGACATAACTCAAACAACGCGCACACACAGGTACTAATACACGAGGATACATTTATTAATACATAAAATATGCATGTAAACCTAACAGATCTTATCGAGAGGGTTATCAGAATACAAAAGATATATATTCAGTCAGTTACGAAGTGTTACACATATCAAGAGGACATACGTTCAGTATATCATTCATTAAGACCGTTTCGTTAATGAACTTGGTTATAACTTCTACATTAGATACTCAAACAAGTACATAACTCTTAGGAATTAAATTGATATCAACTGGTTGGGATAACAATTGAATTCTCGAGCTGTAATGCATTGAAGTTGAATACTCATCCAATCTTTGGGGATTCAGATCTTCCTGCGGGCACAAAGAAACAGTTGCAGGCTGTTGCTGTCCAATCCGCGCTCTCTGGCTCCGTGCCAGGCTGTGCTGTGCGGCTTGCGACGGTGCGCTGCTGATGCTCACTGACTGGCTAGTTAGTGTTGGCTTTAACTAGCAAAGTTTGTGCACAGGAGAAAAGATGACTGTGGGTCCGAGCAAGTCAGGAAGAGGACCGGTTCGTTTCTGATGAAGAGCTAGTTCTGAATAGTGATTCAGCTGTCCACAGTTCCGACCTGTTCACGAGGCCTGCTGCTGGTGCTAACCTCGGGTGGATCCTCTGGTTATTCTCTGGCAACCTCCGCTCTAGACTCTTAGAACAAAGGAAAGTTCTGGCACTCGGACACACTGGCCGTTCCGTGGTTGTCCGGGCTGAGTCTCAGGATGGTCAGGATGCGCGCTGCGAGAATGTCCTGCCCTTGGGAGCCTTCTGCTCCTGGGCCGTCCTGCCCTGGAATTCTCCTTTGAATTCCCTTTAGAATTGTCCACAGAATCCTCTGAATCCTCCCTTCTGAATCTTACTGAATCTCACAGGCTCTCTGTGTTGCCTGTTTTTACCTGGAGGAACTTCAGCTCATTGATTGGCTGAAAGTTCCATGGGCATCAGAGTCCCACGTGGGTTACTCGGCCCTACCAGTCCCTGATTGATTGATCAAGGTGAGATATGAGTCACTTAGTCCTGACACTTAGTAATGCAGTCCAGATGTCCAACTGGCACTCCCTAGACAGATAGGCGCCAATGGATGACCATTGATCATGATAGCCAGGCTTAGCTAAGTGCATCCCCCTTTGGGAGCTGTCCTAGGACCTTAAATCACCCTGCATGAATAGTCTCTCTGTGGCTGCACCACAGAGATGAACAGAGAAATGGGGCCTCATTTGGGAAGGCTCAGAACACTTAATTCTGCCTTATTAATAAGCCTCGCCGCTACACACATATATTAATATAATAAATGATTGCTTATGCTTTATAAACAAATCTAATTAAAATAAAAGCTTAAGTTTTGTATTTATCTTGTACCATAGAACATGATTTTCTTTGTATTTCAATCCCACAAAGTGTCCAAATGTTCTATGATCATTTCTTTCATCATTAGGGACTAAATATACCAAACGTATGATGCTAAAATCCTGAAAAAAGGATAGGCTCCATCTCGTCAGTAGATTGGATTCCAAAACTGATTTGGGTCAATATACATTACCTTTGAAGATAAGGTACAGTCTACTGTAGGGAACCATCAACTTAGAAAGCATTGGCCTTCCCTGGGGGTCAGGTAGGTGCAAAAGATAAACCTTTATCCTATCTTTATCTTAAGATAAGTGGCCAAGCAGTATTTTTCCAAGTTTCACCAAGCTCATCATGTTGCCATAGTAGACAAAGTTCTATAAAATGTTAAATAACTTTAGAAAAAAGCATCTTGGTCTTTCAGTACTGTACAAGGTGAATTAAACTGTCCCTGGTAATAAAAAGTAATTAGAAGCATCCCAGAAACTTTATCTCTAGAAACATTAGCTGTTTTATATCATGTAATTTAGTGTGATGTTTTCAGAATTCAAGGACATTATCACACACAGAAATTGGTTCAGTTAAATCTAAAAAACACAGCTAAACATGGGTTTAAATGTAAAATAGAAGTCTTACCTCTTGTCAAAAGATTTAATTCAAGAAGCGATGTAATAAATGATTGCTTATGCTTTATAAACAAATCTAATTAAAATAAAAGCTTAAGTTTTGTATTTATCTTGTACCATAGAACATGATTTTCTTTGTATTTCAATCCCACAAAGTGTCCAAATGACGCACTACATGATATAAGGAAGATTATCACATGCATATCGGTATTATCTTTCTTACGAAAATGCATTCCTTTCATTACCTTTTACTTTTTAAAATGAACTCAAATTGTGTATAATGTAATAATTTAAGTAGAATAGATTCTAATAATATAATGATCCAGTGTGTTGCACTACTTCACTGCTTCACTGTTCTATGCCTTCTGGAAATAAATCCTCAGACTGCTTACTGCCCTGGGCATGTACCAATGAATTACAGGAGCACATCTATTTATCATTGCGTTGAAGCAGGAGACACACAGTCTCTGCAAACACATCCTAAATACAGTGTTCCAGCACCTTTGACCTCATCCAGAACGTATCATTTCTTGAAAGGGATTGCTGTCCGAATGCACATCTGAATCCCAAACAGAATCTCTAGTAAAATACGATCATTTGTGAAACAGGCAAATGACTGTCTCAGGGGCCCATTCCTTATTGTCAGACATATGTATGCAATGCTTTCACCGTGCATTGAGCAATAGGGATTAAAAACACCGCAGGTAAGGTTAGATGTCATGTTCTATGATCATTTCTTTCAGCATTAGGGACTAAATATACTAAACGTATGATACTAAAATGTTATTTTCACATATATTAATGTAATAAATGATTGCTTATGCTTTATAAATAAATCTAATTAAAAAAAAGCCTAAGTTTTGTATTTATCTTGTACCATAGAACATGATTTTCTTTGTATTTCAAGCCCACAAAGTGTCCTTTGATCTCTATTCTGTGGTAATCCACGATGACCCCGTTCTTCAGGTGATTCATCATGTCCTCCCTCGCCTGTTGAGAGGCCATCCTGATCTCTTCTGCCTTGGCGTGCTTCATACACACCCTCTTCAAGTGAGCAGGAAGCTGATCAAAAGTATTCAGGCACATCTTGCACACCAGGGGAATCCTCGCGGGTTTCCTTTGAAAATAAATAATACCATCTGTGTATAGAAACAAGCAAAGACTGATTTCTTAAATTATCCTTAAAATTCTCTCTCATAGTTTGAGCATAATGATTTTATTGCATTTATATAAGAATTGCTCATTGCTCCAAAATAAATAATGGTTTCATAAAAAAGTGAACACTTACTTGGTCTCAGTCACAGACTTTCCAATAGAAGCCATTGTGGAGTTCAGCAACTGCAGGTCCTAGAAGTGGGGAAGGAATTTTAAAAGAGAAATTGAATTACAATACAGAAGGAATGGCTGAGGGTTCACTGAAATATATAAATATACAAATTCCAAAGACTGAGTCCATATAGAAACAACTACTTTTCATTTTCAGTATTAGAAAAAAAAAACATTATCTTCCAAAGCATCATAAAATTGTCCCTTCTTCCAGACTCTACTTCTCTCTTGTAGTAGTACAGCAGACCTTTCCAGGTGAGCAGAGTCCGAAATGAGCTTCCTCCATCAAGCAAAGTACCTGAACATGACTCTGTCTTCATAAAAGCGCCCCTGTAATAAAGAAATTAAATCCAAAATCAAGAGGGCAGTTGCCTACTGAAATACAAGAAGTCATCAATTTTAACCTAGCAACACATTAAAGGCTGCATCTATACAAGTGCGATTCTAGAAATGCTCACCAGTTTACGTTTTAAGAAGGAACTGCGCCTCAGGTTCCGCCGAGATCTTAACTCGGATGACAGGATTCAGAGTCCGGAGTGCGGACTGATGGCGAACGGAGGGTCCACATACTGTGGATCCCTCAGTGATCTTCCGCTTATTCAAACCGCCACCGTGTGACTCCCCTGTCCCTGTGACCTCATTGCTCTGCTCTCTCCTCTGTGCAGCCGAGCCTGACTCACGGTAAAGTGAAAAAAAAGATGCCCTCAACGTTAGATTTACTCTGGAGCGAGGATAGATGTTACCTTTTTATCATTGAACACGATGTATGTGATGTGGCGACTAGGTTCAATTTTGTGTCCTCTTTAAAAGATTAAGGACTGGGGTGAGCGTGATTTACCACCCTTTCAGCTAAGAACCCGACTTGCGCACCGTTTAAGCTGCATAGACTCGGTCGTTTAACTCTTCTCCGTTAGCAGGGTTAAGGTTAAAGAAAAAAAAATTGCTGACTTCTTTTTTTTTTTTGCCAGCCGCTAGCGCTGATTAGCAAGGCTTGTATTTCATGTTTTGCAAGTTGCATCCATTTTAAGAAAAACAAGTCGCGTTAAAGACAGGAAATGAATACTTGCATTTAATTAAGTCTAGCCGTAGGCGGTTGTCTGTAAGGACCAGTTCTGTTCGAGAAGACACAACAAAGAAGACACCGCTGGGATTCAAACCCAGGATCTCCTGTTTAAGAGACAAGCGCGTTAACCAACTAAGCCACGGCGCCCCCGGAGTGTCGTCCTTTTGCAGCCACTTGGACACACCACTCAGACACATCTGCATTCGGTGTGTGCTCCGCCTGCTCGCTGAGCAAGTTGCCACCTTTACATACAATAGCAACATCGACACCAAGAGAAAGGATGACAAATGGCTTTTATCTGGAACTTTTCATGTCCAAGGAGCTCAATGTGCTTTCTGTGTACAACAGGGCCACTGAACTCCACACTGGCCACTGAACCACAGCAGTGGCTTGCTGGCTTGACATCTCCCAAGGAAAATGTTGAAATCACATGTGGAACAGGAAAATGACCCTCGAGTACGAGGGAAAAAAAAGAAAAAGATCATCTCGAGCGCGCCAACCCATATCCGGACAGCCCAGTTTCGTCGACAAGTTGGCTGAGTGGTTAAGGTGATGGACTGCTAATCCATTGTGCTCTGCAGGCATAGGTTCGAATCTCGTTCGCGTCGCTCTCCATGTCCGACACGTGTGCCTGTTCGACGTCGGCCCTCCTGTTTGCTCCGGTGCTAGAGCCGTACATTTTCTAGCGGTGGCTGAACATGGTATAGTAGGCCAACGTCGGTATCGAGCAGTGACAGTAACAGTACTTACTGCGCCCCATAAGAAATCGTTTGTCCCTGTTCAAAAGAGATTGTGCGATGTCCTGCAGCGTTCGCAAAGCAAACCTTTGACAGTTTGAAAAGAGGAATTTATTCTGCTTCCTGTGCGTGCAGTAGTTACAAAGTTGAACGTCTTTACACGATCTGCTGCAGTTTTCAGTGGGCGGGCTTTGTCAGATGGCTTGAAAAAACGCACTGTGTTTCGGCTCGGGAAACATCATGAGCAGTGTCCTGCATGTTTTCTGTGTATAGCTGTCTTTTAAAGCATACAGAATTCATTCGAAATCATTGATTTCTCCAATTAACAAGGGTCCCTTTTTGAACCTGTGAGAAGCATTCTTTCAATGTAACAGATTTACTCCGGGGAAAGCCAGCATGACATTGAGAGTAGCTCAAGCTTTCAGCACCCGTATTGGACTGCGTGTATGCAGACACCGCTCAGAATCCCCTGTAAGATTCTCCTTCAATTCCGTTTTTCAGTGCTTTAGCTCTTTCAAAAGGCTTTGCTAGTCACAATCCGAGGCTCATGACAGCATTTGAAAACACTTGCCACTGCGTTGGCCGGGAATCGAACCCGGGTCAACTGCTTGGAAGGCAGCTATGCTCACCACTATACCACCAACGCACGCCCACAGGAAGCCTGCAGGACACCACCAGAGAATGCTTTTTTAAAAAATTTTTTTATTAAACATATAGAATTTACAAATACAAATACAACAAGAGGATCAGAGTCATGTACAAGAGAAAAAAAATGCAGCAGAAAAAAGCATTTAACTACCAGAGGTAATTAAGTAATTATGTGATCAAATTGTATATTTTACACGTATCATATTTTCCTTGCTTTAATATTTCTCAATTATTTATAAACTTTAGTTTCAACATGCATGCGTTTCCTGTAAAAAATAAAACTCAGCACACAGTTTTTCTTTTAACAACATTTCGAGTACCTCTGGCATTCATGATAAAGACATACGCAAAAGCAAATAACTAACTCTAAGACTGTCTAAACTATTGAGTTTTTCAAAGAACCAGAACTATAACAGTCCTTAACACTTAACTACACCATTCCAAACTAACACTAAAGAAACACTAGTATATACTGGTATAACAAATAAAACCAAACATAATCATTAACTGAGCAGTCACTGGGAGCAAATCTCCTTCCCGTCCACAAAGGCCCTCGCTCCCCCAAAGTAGGCTCTCCTCCCCTCTCTTCTGGCAGCTTCAACCTGGGGCCACAGCTGGTTCCTGGTACTCCTGTCCACGGCAGACAGGTCCTCTGCAAACCTCAGTTTGTTCCCATTCAAATACTCATTCCCCCTCGCCGCTCGCCACAGCATGTCCCTCGCCGTCCTCTTGGTGAACTGTATTATAATCGATCTGGGGCGCACTTGCCCAGACATGTTCGCTCTCCCGAGCCTGTGAACAAAGTCAATGGCCGATATTACGGCCTCCTGGTCCGGCAGGGTCCTTTTACAGATACCCTTCACTGTTGCAACAAGGTCCTTATCACGTTCCTCTTTAACTCCAAATAATTTTAAATTCCATCATTGACGGTATCTATCTACATCGTTCACTTTCAATTCAAGTTCTTTAATATGCTTTTCTTGTTCGGTATTTACTTGTTTAAGAACTTTTACTTCACTCTTTAAGTCTTCAACCTCTTTAAACACACAGTCCATGGACTTTTTAAGACTTTCGATTGCGACTGTATTAGATCAAATCATTTCCTTCAGCTCACCCATGCTCTGTGCCATCATGTTGAAGATGTTGGTCTGGAGCTCCTCCAGCGTCAGGTCGCCCCTTCCTCTCTTGGCTGCCGGGGTTTTCACAGGTGTGCTGGGCAGGGACTCCGGCTCTTCCTCTGGCAGCTGAGTCTCAGCACTCTCTTTTCTTTTCCCAGTGTTACTCATATCGAAATTCTTAAACCTAAAAAAAATCGTTTTTTTTTCTTTCAGTTATAACTGAAGTTTAAACAACTACTGTTAAGTCCTTATTTTTCAGTAGTCAAAAAAAGCAAAAATTAACATTCAGGTCATGAAAAACTCAAAAAAACTCCTCAACCACTAAACTTTACCTCCCACCTGAGCGCCATCTTGAAAGCCCCTACCACCAGAGAATGCTCACGATTTCGGAAGCTGTCTCCGGGATGTTCTGATTCCGCACATCCTGAATAAATCATGATATAGTTAGTTGCTGTAGCTAGACGTTCAAATTAGTTTCATGGCCAGATGGACTGTTTCCTCCAGCGGTATAGTATTGCAGTGAGACAGCACGATGCCTGCAAGACTATGTCACGCTAAACGCCACAGATTTCCGAGGGATAGGGTTAGGGTTAGGCTCTTATTATGGCGATTGTGGCCGTCTGCTCTGCGAGTCCTCGGTCTCCGGCCGTCTGATTGGTGCTCTTTTCTTTGGGGGGCGGAAAGTATCCGGCCGCAGGGGATCTTGGGACCTCGCTTTGCATAGCGGCTTCCCAGAGTGCGTCGTTTCCTGCACACTGTGGCCGGGTGTTTTCCGAGTTATTGCACGGATTGGGCACGCCCGCAAGCCGAGAGCCGCAGGCGATGAGCCCGGAGCTGAACGGGCCCCACTGGCTCATTTGTAAGGCCAGGTGCATTGCCAACCACGACCGGCAGGGCAGAGGCCTTGAAGGCGGCCTGGGCTCCTGCAGCTGTGCAGCCACGCACTCTGGTTTTTCTTCATCTCGTACAAATCTTTTGCCTTTTACTAAAGATTTCCGTGGAGAGGAGCATGAATGAGTTCCATGCAATTTTTGTGCTTCCCTGCCTTCGGGTGGAGCGCAGCTGGGCTGGTCAAAGAGAGAAAACACAAATATGAAGCATTTCAGCAACGACATGCCATGAGACGATTGATAACGATTTCCATAGGATCCCCGCGGTTGCCTGGCAACCGTCAGCTTTGCGCAGTGGCAGTATCGTAGCCTGTGAGGTTTAGCCGAGGCGCGATTATTGCTAGTTGAAAACTTTTCCCAATACCCCGCTTCCGCTGGTTTGCAATGCAATCGGCGAAAGCAATTTTTGACAGTCTCGTCAGAGAATGAGGAAGGTGTTTAAAGACAGATTTTGTCATGGTAACATCATGGTAGAAAGAAACGAGCTTGTTACGTCTCAACAGAAACGCTCTTTAGCTCTTTCAGCGTTATGCAGAGAACAGCGTCTCCAAATTCCAAATCCATACACAGTGGATAAGTAAACCCCATGTTCTACATTGCGTCTCGAGAATTCAATTGTACCTCAACACAAGTTGTTATCAATTTAATTCATGAGTAATGTATTTACTTCCGAGTTTAGAGTAACAGTGGGTAATAACACTGATTAGCGATTTGGTAACTGAACGATATATATTGACATATATTCTCTGTTGTGTATCTCTTTGTGTTTGCATCTCTTCGGGATTATATACCTTGTATATTGATAACCCTCACAGTAAGGTCTGCCACTCGTATCCAGGCAGACTAGTATATGTTTGGTGCACAATTTATATTAATAAATGTATCTAGTGTATTGAACCCCTGTGTGTGCGTTGTTAGTTGTTCTGACGATTGATTTTCTAAAAGCCCCAACTAACAACCTCGTGATTACTGCTACAATAAATAATTGTCTCAGTAAACCCATCAAACCATTACATTTAATGGCGTCCCTGGGTGGGCGAGTTTAGAATGAAATGAGAATCAGTCGCACAGAATAACTGATGTTGCTGTGAGTTCAAGTTCAGCACAGCACCGCGGCTTCTATACGCGAATACCGGGTGTGCTGATAACTGCGTAAAGAAATCCCCCTGTTTTCTAGCGTTTAGTGTAACGTGTGCTGATTGGAAATCCATCTGCTCGGGTGTCTAGATTCCATACTGTATTTTGGAAAAAGAAAAAAAAAAGTAATACTCTTAAAGTTTCTCTGACGTGTAGCGGTGAGGCTTATTAATAGAAAGAATTAAGTGTTCTGAGCCTTCCCAAATGAGGCCCCATTTCTCTGTGGTGCAGCCATAGAGAAACAATTCATGCAAGATGTTTTCTTTTGATAAGGACAGCTCCCAAAGGGGGATGCACTTAGCTAAGCCTGGCTATCATGATCAATGGTCATCCATTGGCGCCTATCTGTCTAGGGAGTGCCAGTTGGACATCTGGACTGCATTACTAAGTGTCAGGAGTAAGTGACTCATATCTCACCTTGATCAACCAATCAGGGACTGGTAGGGCCGAGTAACCCACATGGGACTCTGATGCCCATGGAACTTTCAGCCAATCAATGAGCTGAAGTTCCTCCAGGTAAAAACAGGCAACACAGAGAGCCTGGAGATTCAGATTCAGAAGGGAAGATTCAACAAGATTCAGATTCAGATTCAGATTCAACAATTCTAAAGGGAATTCAAAGGAGAATCCCAAGGGCAGGACATTCTCGCAGCGCGCCTCCTGACCATCCTGAGACTCAGCCCGGACAACCATGGAACGGCCAGTATGTCCGAGTGCCAGAACCTTCCTTTGTTCTAAGAGTCTAGAGTGGAGGTTGCCAGAGAGTAACCAGCAGCAGGCCTTGTGAACAGGTCGGAACTGTGGACAGCTGAATCACTATTCAGAACTAGCTCTTCATCAGGAACGAACCGGTCCTCTTCCTGATTTGCTGGGACCCACAGTCATCTTTTCTCCTGTGCACAAACTTTGCTAGTTAAAGCCAACAGTGAGCATCAGCAGCGCACCGTCGCAAGCCGCACAGCACAGCCTGGCACGGAGCCAGAGAGCGCGGATTGGACAGCAACAGCCTGCAACTGTTTCTTTGAGTCCGCAGGAGATCTGAATCCCCAAAGATTGGATGAGTATTCAACTTCAATGCAGCTCGAGAATTCAATTGTTATCCCAACCAGTTGATATCAATTTAATTCCTAAGAGTTATGTACTTGTTTTGAGTATCTAATGTAGAAGTTGTAACCAAGTTCATTTATGAAACGGTCTTAATGAATGATATACTGAACGTATGTCCTCTTGATATGTGTAACACTTTGTAACTGATTGAATATATACCTTTTGTATTCTGATAACCCTCTCGATAAGATCTGTTAGGTTTATATGCATATTCTATGTATTAATAAATGTATCCTCGTGTATTAGTACCTGTGTGTGTGCGTTGTTTGAGTTATATCGCATGGTTGGATTCTAAAGCCATCAAAAGAATCAACTTTGTGATTTACTGCTACAATTAATAATTGTCTCAGTAAATGCCCAAACCCTACAGAACTGGTGCCTTCAGAGAGCCACTATGATTACATATTTGGCGTCCCTGAACCGGTTTTCCCTACAGACGTAATGACAATGGCTGCTAAAATGTCTGAAGTGGAGTCGCTTATAAGTACTATTTCTAGCGACGACAATCCTGGTTACTGGAGTGGTATCGAAAAGTTGAACTTTGATGATATTGAGAAGCTGCAAGTAGATTTAGTAGCTAAGGTAGCGAACCAGCTTAACACAGGAGGGTCTGTGAAAGCAGTTCTGGTCCTATCGAGTTTCACCTTAAATCTAGCTAAACAGCTGGAACTGTCTTTGTCCGAGCTGACAAAGTTTCAAAAGCTTCAGGGAACGCTAGAAAGATATAAGGCGGAGCGAGTTGAGTTGTTGGATATAATCAGAGAAAAGAGAGTGAAAAATGAGGAAAGTGAAGACTGACTCAGGGAAGTTTTAGGTAAATTAGATGACTTGTCTGCTAGAGAAACTGCGGCTGAGGTAGCTAGGAGAGACCTGGAAGCGAGCTTGAAAGAAAAAGAAAAAGAAATTGAGAGTTTAAATGAGCTCAGACAGGAAAGGCAAAAGGAGTCAGATGCTGCCGTACTGGAAGCAAAATAGACTAGATCCCACTTGCATGCCAGCCCACCTAGCAGCCCGGAGCGCTCACCCAGCGCGCCGGGAGGAGGTTTCTCCCGGCCAGGGTCTGTGGTCGGATCGGCATGGGGGAGATCGCCGAGTCCTGCGCGAAACGCAAGGGCGAGTCAGTTCAGGGATAGACCCCCTGCTCCTGATCACGGCCGTCTCCCTGCCCGCTGAGAAACCGTAAAAATTAACCTCCACTCCCTGAGGCAGTTAGCCAAAGATGTAGAAAGGTTTGACCCGTCAGTGTCAGGGAATAATGTGGAGACCTACATCGATGAGCTGAGATATACTTTGCAGTTTATGCCCGAAGCGTCCGAACAGGAAAAGGCTATGTTAGTAAGGAAAACTACCAGCCGAGCGGTCCACGAGTGGATGTCTAGACAAGGACCGGAGGTCTGTAATAGCTTTGAGGAGCTGTGTCAGGCAATGATCGGAGAATTTTCGGCTTTTATCGATCCCATAGCTGCCGTGGCCGCTGTGCACCATATTAAGCACGAAAAAGCTGAAGCCCCTCGCGACTATTATCAGAGGCTTAGGCGCACTTATTTTGCAGGGCGGAATGAAGAGGGTTGCGAAGAGAACGTGAATTTCAAAGGTTTATTCATTGCTAATCTGCATCCCTCAGTCAGGAAAATGATTGTGATGCACACTGATGCAAAAGCGATGAAAATGTCTGACATTAGAAGGTTGGCTCAAAAAGCCTGGGGAGCTGAAGTCTCTGCTTCCTCAGAGCAAAAACCTGCTAAAACGGCCATGTTCGCCACTAAAGCCAGCAGGGTTGACGACTCGCCTCAGCTCGAGGCAGCTGAGGTTCCTGAGCTCGCTAAGCCCCGGCGCAAAATAGGCAGGCAGGACCGCACTAAGCGTCAGAGCCGCCGTGAGCGCTACGGGGAAGGCAAGGGCTCAGGCAGAGCCTATCATAAGACTGGACGAAGGGAGTCAACTGCAGCCCGCCTGGCCAGGCTTGAACAAGCCCTGCCTGAGAGATCGGGACAGGGTAAACCTTCCGCACCGAATGCCGGAAGTGTGAATGAGCTTAGGGGGACCACGCCCCTTCTCACTGGAGGAGGCGGGGATCCGTCCCAAGCCCCTCCCTCAGTCTATCTGATTGGGTGGGAGGGTTCCTGCCTGGAAGAAGGCTGTGACTCTGAGTTGGGCGCTGACCCCGCCCCTGAAGTCAAAGAAAAGGCAGGCTTCCTACAATTCTTAGGGAATCTCAGCCAGAAAGGCAAAGCAAGGCGTATTTATATCAAGGTTTTTCTTGAAAACGTCTTAGATAGAGAAGCACTGATTGACACTGGGGCTGAAATTAGTTTGATGTCAGCCGATCTACTCAGCGAGCTCAAACGAGTAGCGAAAGGAAAAGGCATCAGACTTAAGGTAGAACCGTGTAAGATAGATATTTCCAGCTATACCCAGGATCATGCCAGGATCACACACCGAGTTTGGGTGGCACTTAGGTTCGGGCCAATGAACGTGGTGCATCCTGTTTACATCTCTAGGTTTAAAACAGAGCCACTACTCATTGGCCAAGACCTGCTTGACAGGCTGGAGCCTCTGGTAGACTGCCAGCGTGGAAAATTGTGGGCTCAGGTCAAAAACCCTAAGCCTGTTGCACAGCAAAAAGGGGGATTCAGTGGTTATGCTGTGATCACACAGTGCCCACTGAACACTATAGCTGAGTTGGAGGTTCCTCCTGGTTCCTCTGGACGAGAATAAATGTCTCTTCTTGCTTTCCAAAACTACAGGGAAGTCCTGCCCAGGCCAGCACTCCCACGGTCTCCCAACTACAGGAGCAGTGCTCCAAGCAGCTGCTTGACCCGCCAGGTAAAGCACACCCCCTTTTCATCCCTGAAGAAGAGTGGATCTCCCTGTCCGGTAATGAATGGGAGTCCTTTCTGTGCACCCTGGTACCTCAGGGGGTCCAGGACTAC
This sequence comes from Lepisosteus platostomus, assembly GCF_059453375.1. NCBI lineage: Eukaryota > Metazoa > Chordata > Actinopteri > Semionotiformes > Lepisosteidae > Lepisosteus > Lepisosteus platostomus. Next base: position 25,646 of record NW_028291697.1, read on the forward strand.
CACCCCATGGTGGTGGGAGGGGGTCCAGGTGGCAGAAGTGCAGGTTGATGATGTAATTCTTAGCCTCAGCTCTGAGAAGTCCATAATCAGTGAAGGTCTGTTCGAGGACCTGTCGCGAAGCTGTCAGGTGACCCTGGTGACGCAGTCACAGGTTCTGTGGTGGGCACCCCCATCTCATAGGTCCATTTGGAGCAAAGGAAGCTGTGTAGCTTCCATCTCCATCGGAAAAAGGAAGTTTGCTCACTACTTCCTATTGGAAGTACCTATTGGTTCGACTGGGCGCCCAGCTGGACACAGTAAACAGTGTGCTGTGGATACGGGTGGACCCAGATGCCCACTCTCTAAGCGGTGACCCCGAGAACATTCGGTCAGGTCAGACGATTCCTCAGGCCTGCCAGGTAGGAAACGAATCGGACCTGATCGTTCCTGCGTCAACAGCAGGGTTTCCAGTACGCCTTGTCCTAAAGAAGGGACAGAGAATGGACGCTGAGATGGTTTTCTTCCAACCATCAGCTCAGTTTATCAGACTGAACCTAGCAGTCTGTTGTACCCCCAGACTGGAACGGAATGGCCGAGCCACCTGCCTGTTGGTGCAGAACATAGCAAAACAAGATGTCAAAATCCCTGCTCGCACTGACATGGGACTGGTAATTGACAATGGTTTCTATGATTTCGAACTAGCCATCCCAGTACTGGGGCAGCTCCCTGGTCCCTTGGCCAGGGAGGGGGGAACCGAGCAGGTGTACTACACCTACCCCCGGCGGATGATTGCAATTATGCCAATAGAGGGATTCTGCAACCAGGAGGTGTGCAGGGTGGACCTTAGCGATAAGGATGAGATGGTTGTGTACACAGTACACGCAGGTGTTCCGATGGACCACTCAGCCGAGAGTACGACCCGGGATACCGCCATGCCGTCAAAAGCGGGGTTCCTAGAGCAGGTACAGGAACAGGTTGGCAAGGCAGATGCCCTGGAAACGGAAAGCCAGCGTCAGCAGCTGCGTCAGAATTTCCAGGATTTCCGGGAAGTGTTTGCACGGGACGCCTATGACTGCGGGGTGACGGATTTGAACACAGTGCGCATTCCAACGGCCCCTGGCGCCCGCCCAACCTATGTCAGGCAGTATCGCATTCCCCTCACGGCATACGAGTCCATAAAGCAGACGTTGGATGCTCTACTAGAGCGTCAGATCATAAGGGAGTGTAACTCCACTTATAACTCCCCACTGTGGCCGGTGCTGAAACCCAATGGTAAATGGCGTCTGACCATTGACTACCGGCAGCTGAATAAACAGGTTCCTTTGTCACGATGGCCAATGATCTACCTAGATCAGGAGTTATTCAAGGTGACAACAGCGAAATATTTCACCACAGTGGATGTGGCCAATGGGTTCTGGACCCTTAAGGTAGAACCAACAGACCAGTACAAACTGGCCTTTTCCTTTGGAAACAGGCAGTTCACCTGGAATCGATGCCCCTTTGGGTATTCCAACTCCCCAGCGGAGTTCAACATATTTCTGCACAAAGCCATGAGTGATGCAGCCGCCAGGGGCAACCTGGTCTATGTGGACGATATTCTGATGAGGAGTCAGACCTGGGAAGAACACATGGCCGAGATCAGGCATGTGTTGACCCAGCTCTCCTGTGCAGGGGCCAAACTGTCCCTGGCTAAGGGACAGTGGTGTAGGACCCAAGTGGAGTACGTGGGACTGTTGGTTGGAGCCCAAGGCATACAGCCACAGTCCAGCAGAGTCCAAGCTATCCAGAATATGAAGTCGCCCACTAACCTGTCTGAACTGCGCAGCTTTCTGGGAGTATGTAATTATTCCCAGCAGTTCATTGAGGATTACGCTGAAATAGCAAGGCCCCTCCACAAGCTGTTGCAGAAAGACGTGCCCTTTGAGTGGGGGCCTTCCCCAGAACAGGCTGTGATGGAGCTGAAGCGCAGACTCGGTAGTGCGCCGAGCTTGGCCTACCCTGACAAAAATAAGGTCTTCTACCTTGAAGCAGGGTTCTCAGAGCACTGCCTTGGGGCTGCTCTGAGTCAGGAATATAACCAAGAGCGAAGGGTGGTGGCATATGCCAGTCGAGCCCTGAGCCCAGTGGAGCAAAAGTTCTTGGACTGCGAGAAGGCCCTGTTGTCTACGGTCTGGTCGGTAGAACACTTCCGTAGTTATGTTGGGGGACAAAAGATCATCATCGAAACCTGCCACCAACCTGTGACATTCCTGCATAGCCAGAGACTGAAAGCGGGCAGGGTGTCAAATAGCAGGATTGTGGCATGAATGATGGCCCTACAAGGCTATGAGATAGAGGTACGTTATGCACAGAGCAAGAAAATGTACCTGGGACAGGGCCTGGCTTTGGGCCAAGTGTGTCACGGCTGTGACACTGACATGGAAGCTCCAGAAACAATTCCCGCTGCTGAGCTACCGAACAATCATCGGTACTACGATGAGAACATGGGCCAGGGCTTACCCATGGCCTATGTTGACGGTTGCTCTTTTCGCCACGAACAGCAGGTGCTAGCAGGGGTAGGAGTAGTCTGGCAAGACAATACTCCCTGTGGGCCGACCCGCTATAAGCTAGGACCAAAGACTAGTCAGTATGCGGAAGTAGCTGGGGTGCTGATCACCCTCCAGCAGGCCCTGACACATGGCCTTAAACAGTTTGTCATCTGTAGTGACTCGAACTACGCCCGTCATAGCTTCGTGTCTCACGTTCCGTATTGGAAGGGTAACGGCATGAAAAATGCCCGGGGCAAGGAAGTAAAGAACAAAGAGTTGTTCCTGGCCAGTGACAAGCTCACGACCGAGGCTGGAATGATGGTTTACTGGAGGAAGGTGAAGGGACACTCCCAGGTGAAGGGACCCGACAAAGACGGGAATGATGAGGCCGACCGGTTGGCCAAATCTGGCGCCTTAGAGGGTGAACCCTGGCAGTTCCAGCAGGAATGGCTACCCCCAGAATTCGTGGCTGAGGTCAAGGCGGTCACCCGAAGCAGGGCTAGACAGGATGTCGGAGCTGACCCTCAATCTGTAGTGCTTGGGTCACAGGGTTTTAACACCGATCTTGCGGAAATGCAGAAACAGGACCCAGCAATTGGGCAAATGTATCAGCATATCGCTGACCCAGTGCGTCAACCTCTTTCGGAGCAGGTGCTGAGCCAGTCTCTGGAGCTGAAGGAGCTGGCAGAGGTGAAAGACAACCTAAAAATTATAAAGGGGTTGTTGGTTTGTGTACCAGTTACACAAGGTGTCCCAAAGTGGGTAGTTCCCCACTGTCATCGGGGGGTCATGATCCAACACGCTCATGACGAACCCTGTGGGGGTCACCGGGGAATCAAGGCTACATACGACACTATCCAGCAGGTGGCATTCTGGCCTCACATGGGCCAAGACATCGCCGCGTATGTAAAGGGGTGTCTGACGTGTAGCCAGTTCCAACCATCACGGCCCTTGCACCGTGCACCACTCCAGAAAAAGGGCATGACATTCACCTGGTCCAATCTTCAAATGGATTGGGTGGGGCCGCTGGTGAGGTCATCCAGAGGGAACAAATATTTCCTCACTGTTACGTGTGCATTCACAAAATGGATTGAGTGCCTCCCAGCACCCAACGACACGGCAGAGACAACTGCAGTGCTGTTGGTGAACCATGTGTTCAGTCGATGGGGATTCCCCCTGACCGTGGTCTCGGATCGGGGAACCCATTTCACAGCTACAGTAATGGCAACCCTGTGGAATATGCTTGGGGTCAAGACCCAGTTGCATATCTCCTACCACCCTCAATCCTCGGGCCAGGCAGAAAGGGCAAACCGAACGGTGGTTAGTATGCTCAAAAAGTTTGTCTCCAACAGCAGTAGGGACTGAGACATTAAGCTGCCCCTGGTTCTGATGGCCATCCGAGCTACGCCCCATTGCTCTACGGGGGTCCCACCTTTTGAGATGATGACAAGTCGGAAGATGACTCTTCCCCTACACTGTCTTTATGGGGTGGAGGACCTGAGCACGACGGGGGCTGCTACGGCCCATCAGTATGTGTCAGACCTGCGAGCACATCTGCAGGCAACCTTTGCTTTTGCCCAGAACAATCTGGGAAGGAGTGCAGAGGGTAGGAAAGCATACTATGACTGAAAGGCAGTTAACCAGGAACTCCAAGTAGGAGACAAGGTCCTGTACTTCCAATTTGCCAAACCCACAGGGGTGGCCCGGAAGTACTTACCCAGTTGGACAGGACCCCACGAGATTGTCGATAAGGTATCACCGGTAGCTTATCGAATTCAGATTGAGAAGGGAAGGCAATCTCTGGTCTACAAGTGGGTGCATCGCAACCACCTCCGGTTGTATCGCCCACCTCAAATGGCGCCGGAGAACACAGAATAGGGTTAAACGTCCAAACCCGATCAAAGAGGGGGGTGCCCCTTTGTAGCTGCAGGCAGTTAGGTACTGTACTGTAGGTCCTGCTAGGAAAATATATTCAAAATTATAGTGGAACTGTACCATGTGCCTCATCTATGTTCCAGAATGGGAATCCTAAAACTGCCACGGCTGGTCCTGACAGTACTGTGGATCGCCTCGACACAGCCCCTTGAAGTTGTGGAACCTGGTCCTCCTACCGGCATAGTCCTGCAGGAAACCATAGTCCTCTCCATGGAAATCTTTATGGTACAATCTTTTTTTTTTCTTATAAAATATACTTTATTCCGAAAAAAAACACATCTCAAAAGGAAACATCTCACACGATAACACTCCACAAAATTAAAACATCGGTGGAACGGCGGTGATTGTCCGTTATCAATCCTTGCAAGGGTGGGCGTATTTGCGCTATTATGAGAGTCCCTCCAAACCCTACTGCTTGCTGTAAACCATTAATCCCTGTACAGGGTCCATAGGCCTTTCCAGCGCTCCTTTGCCGTGGGGAAACCCCATTTAGCAACATCGCGCTTCATCCTCCTCCTGAGGTCCGCCAGGATCCTCTCTTCCAGCTCCCTCGCTCCCCACTTGTTGTTGTGCCGGATGAGATTGTTCCTCGCGTCCCACAGGCCTTTCTTTGTGAGGGACAGCAGCAGCCACATCAGGAACTGCGTCCCCCTGTCCAGTCCGGTAGGTGCCAGCCCCAGCAGAATGTACAGGTAGCTGAGCACCGCATTCGTTTCCAGGAGTTGCATTATGTTGTCCATTCTGCCCCACGCCGCCTTGGCGAAGGGGCAGCTCCTTCACTTTATTAAGATACTGAAGAAAGATGTGGAGACGGGGGTTTGAATTTAATCCTTTCTGTAGGGGGTTTAGACTTTCAAGTCACAAGCTGGGGTTTATGGCAGGAAAGGGGGGTTAACTGATAAGGATTGCAGATGCAAGCTAGGAACCCCCCTGGGTGTAATGTTAAACTGACCATTTGTCCAGAACATCGTAAACTGGCCAAATACCATGAACCCCCCTCTTTACCATCAGACCGAGTGACGTCAGAAACGGAGAAGAAAACACTATATAACCCAAAAGTTTGTAACAGTACGGGGAACAATACTTCGGTTTTGTTGTTTCTTGCGGGAAACAAGACTTCGGCTTTATTGTTCCTTGCATGCAATAAACTCATCTGTTTTACTTCATCTCGGGATCAAGAACCTTATTTCTTCTGTTACAACAAATTTGGCGTAGTCGGCGGATGCTCCAGAAGGCGCAGAACTTCCCATCGGCAGGAGAGATGGTCAGCGCGCACATAACTAAGAGGTAAGGACTCCTCTTTTATTTAAAAGTCCTGACTCTCTCTGACCGATTGGGAAATCTCTGCTCCCTGCGAGAATCGCCCGAGATGACGGAGTAAACGTGAGTTTCTGAATTCCTCTGGCCCGGGGAAGACACCGGTGTATGTAATGGGTTGTTTGCTGTAAGCCCAGAATTTGGTCTGGCAGGGGTTCCGCGGTATTGTGTACAGGCGTTCGAAGCTGGTATATGCCTTAATTGCGCGTGGAGTTTTTGAACGGGTTTTGGACCCTTACCGTGAAGTTCAGGACTGGTGTGGGCCTTAATTGCGCCCGGAGTTCTGAAGGTCAGAACTGGTTTGGGCCTTAATTGCGCCCGGAGTTCTGAGGCTCAGGATCGGTGTGGGCCTTAATTGCGCCCGGAGTTCTGTGGCTCGGGATCGGTGTGGGCCTTAATTGCGCCCGGGGTTCTGGAGTGGTGCATTAAATGCACGTATAATCCAGGATTGGTGTGGGCCTTAATTGCGCCCGGGGTCCTGAGATTAGCTACGCCTTGATTGTGCACAGATTGGCGTGGCGTGGTTTTTTTGTTTTAAAGGAAACAGGAGTAGAAGAGATATATATATATGTATGTATGTTTTTGGTGTTTTCCTTGTTTGTGAAATACATATACACACGCACGACACTAACATAAACACACCTCATAATAAAAGAGCAAAGCATTAAGTAGCAGGATTTAAAGGACGTTGAGACCCGAGAATCGCCCTGATTGAGCTCAGTGCGTAAGTCCACCCCGGGGCAAAAGCAGCGATGCTGGCGTTCTGGGGATGGTGAATTACTGATCAAGAAAGGGGGTTTTCGAGGTCTCGTTTCTTACCTGTGAACAGTGCGGTGTAAGCCCTCTCTAAAGTCTCGGAGAGGCATTTAGATCTGGAGGTAACAGACGCCCTTAGCTGAATGAGTGCAGTAATGCACAGGTTTTTCCAAGTGAAAACATCCCCCTACTGAATGAGCTGTTACCTCACACACGACAAAAGTAAATCTTAAAGAAACCAAACATGTGTGCTAATTGGGTGTTTGAGAAAGTGGTGGAAGTATCTGATTACATATCGGAAAAGTGTAAATTGACTGAAAGGGAAGAGAAATATAGGATGAAGCTGAGTCTGTCAGAAGGAGTTTGGGGCGAAGATGCCTGTAAAAAAGCGTATGAACATTGGAACAAAAACAAAGATTTAGCTGCAGCCCTGGTGATCGGCCGACACCTGAGGTGGCAGATTAGCATGAAGGAGAAATCAGAATGGGATAAAAAAGAGAAGGAGTTCACAGAAAAAATAAAAGCGTTAAATGAGAGGAAAGATAATTTATTCGCGGCAAAAGAGGTACTAGAAAAAAAGCTAAAAGAGGGAGTACAGGAGAATGAGAAACTAAAGAAGGAATTAACTCCTGGTCACGCTGCACTGGTTAATGTGCTACAGCCGGCGACTAAGTTATATCCTGCTCTCCCACAGGGGAACAAACAGGCAGGAAACGAAAATAATTGGGATCAATTCCCACAGTGGCCATATGGAGATGGGGGGTCGGATTGGGATAACACTTGGTATGAGTGTGATAAAGACGGATCAGAGTCTCCCCTGTTAGAGGGAGGGCGCCCGTAGGTCTGTACTCTCACTCGAAGTGGGAAAGGACTTGATGTAGCAGGGGCTGGCGCCGTTGATGACAGCGCCACTCTAGCTCCGTCTCGCACCCCGCCGAGGGGGTCCGTTCTCGCACCTACCTTCCCTGAATCCCCAATACGATCAAATCCAAAACCGGAGGATATTGACCGGTGGGCTAGAGAAGTACCGCACCCAAAATTAGGGATGCAGCGAACCTGGAGTGCGCTTCAGGAATTAAAAGATACTTATGGTATCTCCCCCCTGACTGCCGCTATGATCCTCAGAAGGACAGGGGAAAAGCGTGTCGGAGAACTTAAACAATTGTGTGAGGATAACGGCAGGGGAGGGCGATGGGAATGGGTTTGGCGATGGCTTAAACAAAATTATCCACCAAAGACAGATTGGAAAAAGATATCTGCGTGTCAGCAAAAAGAAAGCGAGGATGTGGCTGACTTCACTGACCTCTTCGTCACACTCTGGCTGGAATGCTCAGGACTAAGTGACGAAGATGATGTGAATAGCGACGCCTCTGCTGTGATTAAACAAATTTATTTGGGCGGTCTTAAGCCTGATATAGCCAAAGCCCTTCAGTTAAAAGAGCCCGAAATAGGGCAAGATACGACTAAACAATTTGAGGAAATAGTTAAAATGGCACGGCAAATCGAGAGAAATATGTATGCTAAGGTGCGGGCAATACAAACAGGGTGGACACCCCCCATACTGAAGGGTGGAGCTGGCCCTGACACCCGACTAAATCCAAAAGGCGAAATTACAACTCGGTGCCATTATTGTAAAAATTTCGGACATTGGCAAAAGAATTGCAAAAAGCGATTAGCCAGTGAGGGCAGGATTGGAAGATACCGAGATCCCCCTTTCAATCCCTCGAATCGAGAGGGGCAAAAAAACCTGTTGTCACAATTACAGGATTTGAGCGAAGCAGACAAACGCGCTATCAGGGAGCTTTTAAACTAGGACTCCCCCTAGTGGCCTCCCTACGCCTATCTCAGGAACTGAGTGAAAAAGAGCTCAAATTACAATGCACGATTAATGGGATTCAAATGTCACTTTTATGGGACACTGGGGCTCAATTATCGTGTTTATCTGAACAGTCAGCCAAACGGTGTGGTGTCATGTTCACAGGGAGGGAGCTGGAGGCCACTGGTGTAGGGGGTAATCGAATAACACTCAGAGAAACTCAAAAACTCAAGATTAGACTAGGAGATGGGGAGGTAACATTTAATGCTGTCATGTGGGTAGGATCTACCCCAGATCTGTTGGGATGGGATGCTCTGAAATACCTACAAGGGGTTACATTAACCATACATGAGGAGAGGGTGGAGGTAAACATCTGGTCCCTCCAAAAAGACGAACTAAAAGGGCATTCAATTTGGACTATGGATAAGGACGAATGCGGGCTTCTGGATATGGAACCCGCCACATTTACTGGGAAATCCCCGCCATACACAAAGCCATATAAAATCAACAAAGAGGCGGAGGAAGGGGTTCGACCAGTAATACAAAAACTATTGACTCAAGGCATTGTACGAAAAACACATAGTACAAGCAACAGTCCAATATGGCCCGTAAAGAAAGCCAGCGGAGCATGGCGATTCACAGTTGATTACTCAAAAGCTAATCAACACATCAACCGTCTCACCCCCTTGGTAGCAGACCCCTCTGCTATTTTTCAACTACTGACCCCTGAGCACCAGGTGTTTTCAGTAATTGACATGGCTAATGGGTTCTGGTCTTTTCCTCTACACCCAGAGTTACAAGATTGGTTCGCTTTTGTTGTAGATGGAGAACAATATACTTGGACCAGGTTACCACAGGGGTTTCATAACAGCCCCACCGTGTATCACATGGCACTTCGGAGGCATCTCCGGGAGCTGCCTCAAGTGTCCTCCGTCGTTATCCAATATGTGGATGATATTTTAATCGCGTCTCCTGACGAGGAAACCCACAAGAAGGACCTCCAAATTATTCTCAACCAACTGGTTAAAAAAGGACACAAGGCTAGTTATAGCAAAGCACAGTTATGCCTAGACACCGTAATTTACTTGGGACAAAAGATTAGTCAGGGAAAAAGGGAATTGACAGAAGATCGGGCCTAGGCAATCCGAACACACCCTAGTCCCAATACGGTGAGAGAGCTCCGATCATTTCTGGGTCTGTGCAATTTCAATAGAAATTGGGTTGATGCTTTTTCTGAAAGGGCCAAACCACTTACAGACCTATTAAAGGGGGGAGGGAGGTCCCTTGATCCTATTGCTTGGAGTCCTGAAGCTGAACATGCTTTTAATGATTTAAAACAAGCTCTGTTACAGGCTCCTGCATTGGGGTTTCCTCAGACAGATCAACCATTCTACCTCTACGTAAGTGAAAAGAATGGATTTTGGACAGCTGTACTAACACAGGAACATGGGGGTAGGTACCGCCCGGTAGGGTATTACTCTGGATCCTTGGACGAGGTAGCCAGGGGCTGGGGTCCATGTCTACGAGCCGTTCAGGCCGTCTGTCTAGCAGTACAGGCAGTCAATAACATAGTACTAGATCAACAACTGATTGTTCGATGCCCACATGCGGTACACACCCTCATGTCCCTGAATCGGGTCAGTCAGGTTAATGCGATACGATGGAGCAAGTGGCAGGTCTTGTTAGAGGCTCCAAATATTACCATTGAACGTGAAGGAGCTCTAAATCCAGCCACATTGTTACCTGACCCATCAGAAGCCTACATGTTAGAACACAGCTGTGATGTTTGGGCAATGGGAGAAGATGAGGGCATCAAAATAGCCGAGCAACCACTAAGGAATGAAGACCTCATCCTCTTCACTGATGGAACTTCATTCATAAATTCTAGTGGGGAGAGGAAAGCGGGTTGGGCTGTGACTACAGAACATGATATCCAATGTGGGGGAAGATTTGAGGTACCCACGTCAGCACAGTGAGCTGAACTGAAAGCTTTGGTGGAAGCCTGTAAATTAGCAAAAGGCAAGACCACCATAATATACACAGACTCATGATACGCATTTGGAGTATACCATGACTTTGGAAGGTTATGGAGTAATAGGGATTTTTTAACCTCTGCTGGCACTCCGGTAAAGAATGCAGATCTGGTGTCTGAGCTGCTTGCGGCTCTCCAACTCCCAAAGCAGGTAGCTGTAGTCAAATGTAAGGGCCACAGCAGAGAGGACACTCCCGAGGCCAGGGGCAATAAGCTGGCAGACTGGACAGCACGTCAAGCTGCCCTGGGGCAATGGGAGGAGTGGGCTATAGAAAAACCTCTTCAGATTATTTCAGTTTGCACAGTGAACATACAGGCACTCCGGACGGAACAGCTCAGCGAGCTCCAGGCCCAGGCCCTAAGGATTGAGAAATGGACCTGGATGGAACGCAATGTGGGGCTGCAGAAGGATGGGACCTGGAGGTGCCAGCGTACAGGCAGACCCGCCTGTCCCAAGCAACTAATGCCCTACCTGGCACAGCAAATACACTCCAGAGGGCACCCAGGTGTTAGCCGAATGACTCGACGCTTTGCTCAGAGCTGGGTGGGCACAGGCTTCACACCTTTCGCAGCTGATGTGGTACAACGCTGTGGCGAGTGCCAAAAAGCCTCTGGAGCACCGCCGGTTCGGGCTCCTAATCTTCGACGTCCTGCACCCGAGGGGCCCTTTAGACACTGGCAAATAGACTATTGTTCACTGCCACCCTGTAAAGGGAAAACAGGTCTCCTAGTGATGGTGGACCAGTTTTCTAGATGGGTGGAGGCTGTCCCTGTCAAACGAGAGACTGCGCAGACAACTGCCAAATATCTCGTGACAGAAGTAATTCCCCGATGGGGACTCCCGTGTCGCATAGACTCAGACCAGGGCACACATTTTACTGGAAAAGTGTGTCAGGTGGTGGCAGACCTACTAGGGATCAAATGGGACCTGCATTGCCCTCATCACCCGCAGTCCTCCGGCATGGTGGAACGGGTGAACCGGACTTTGAAAGCTAAATTGACAAAGTACCACCTGGGAGGGATCCCCTGGGTGGATGCATTGCCCGCCGTACTGTGCAGCATCCGGGCTGGGACAAATCGAATAGTGGGGCTGAGCCCGTTTGAGGTGATCACGGGGCGTCCCATGAGACTGAGTGACTCTCCAGGACATGACAGAGTAGGCTTGAGTATACTAACTGATTCTCTGTTACAGTATTGCAAGTTGCTGACAGAGGCCACCCAAGGAGCCCGCGAGCAGGTCCTGGAGGCGTGGGGACCACCACCTGAAGGAGGGCACGACCTCATCCCAGGAGAGTGGGTGTGGATCAGGAAATTTCCTTCACAGGTTCTCCAGCCCAGGTGGGACGGACCCTACCAGATCCTGTTGACAACTGAGTCTGCGGTTCGAGTGGAAGGAAAAGATCGCTGGATCCACGCGTCACACTGCCGACGAGCCTCATCCCCATTTACAGACTCAGAATGAAATCATTTCTGTCAATAACGATAATTGTTGCTGTAGGACTATGTTCCGCAGGGATTAATGATCATCTCTCCCACAAAGGAGAACATGGAATTAATTCCTTTTTAGGCCTCTCCTATCTGACAGCTAAGAAAACCAACCAAAGTGCCTGCTGGGTGTGTGCCGCATTACCCAAATATGTACAGGAAGGACTTCCTATGGGGGCCATTCCTTGGCGTCTCGAGGAAGTCATAGGCATGATCATTTGGAGGGATAATTTAGGAGATTTTAATATGACAAACTATGGGGGTTGCCATAACACGACTTTAACCTACACAACATTACAATATCTACAGGAGCGAGGCTTAGAGCCCACGAGTTTCACAGGCTCTTACGCTCCTAAATATAACAGAAGCCATACACCACCATACCTGACTCTAAATAAGGAACGTGAGGGAAACATATGTTTTCAGCACACTAATGGTCTGCACTTGGTTGGATGGAGTCGTTGCAACCTTACCATCGCTGCAAATATATCCACCTCTACCTTCCAAATTCCAGGATGGGATCGGCACACCCCACAATTTGGTATAAGCTTCTTATTTTCAGAGGCATGGGGAGCGCCAAACGGAACATATTTCAGTTGTGGAAAACGAGCCTACCCATGGTTGCCAGCCCAGTGGTCTGGCTCATGTTATTTAGGATATGTGGTTCCTCATATCCGTGTTCAAACCCACAGCCCCTTCGGACCTAACCACAGACCACAAAGAAAATTGGCTGATTGGGAATATTATTTAGGTATAATATTTCCACAAGCCGGCATGAACTTTCTGAGTCGAGAGTTAATTCAAATGGCCTCGACTTTAGAAGAATTAGCAAATTCTACCTCATCTAGTCTGAAGGCTGTTAATGATGAGATGGTAGCCCTCAGAACAGTGGCCATGCAGAACCGACTAGCTTTAGATTATGTACTGGCGGCCCAAGGAGGAACTTGTGCAGTAATTGGCACTGAATGCTGCACATATATCCCTGATAATTCTGAGCACATCTCAGATCTGGCCCAACACATTTACAATGAGGGACAGAAATATCAGGACTATTATACTGAAAATTGGGGAATTGGGTCTTGGGTAAAGTCTGTGTTTGGGGCCTGGGGTGGAACCTTTTTACAGTGTTTATTTGTAGGAATAGTATTGTTTATATGTATAATTGTAATCATCACGTGCACAAAAACATGTATCACATCTTGCTATAACTGTGGAACGTACAATGTCATGGCAATACATACCTGTTCGCCAAGAAAGGAAAGATCTGCCCTGACATTGTATGTATAAAAATAGGCTACACTGACGTATGCCATATTTTATAAGGGGGGAATGAAGAAAGATGTGAAGACGGGGGTTTGAATTTAATCCTTTCTGTAGGGGGTTTAGATTTTCAAGTCACAAGCTGGGGTTTATGGCAGGAAAGGGGGGTTAACTGATAAGGATTGCAGATGCAAGCTAGGAACCCCCCTGGGTGTAATGTTAAACTGACCATTTGTCCAGAACATCGTAAACTGGCCAAATACCATGAACCCCCCTCTTTACCATCAGACCGAGTGACGTCAGAAACGGAGAAGAAAACACTATATAACCCAAAAGTTTGTAACAGTACGGGGAACAATACTTCGGTTTTGTTGTTTCTTGCGGGAAACAAGACTTCGGCTTTATTGTTCCTTGCATGCAATAAACTCATCTGTTTTACTTCATCTCGGGATCAAGAACCTTATTTCTTCTGTTACAACAATACTTAGAAGACAAAGATACTGTATCAATTTATGTTGCATTAGCCTGATTATGATTAAAAAAACACATATAATTAAACACGCGTTTACGATTTAAATCAAAACACGATTTAAATCAATATAAATGTTTATATTGTAACGCATACTGTCCAGCCTCCATTTCTCTATAAAAATTTACTCTATTACACACACACACACAATAGAAGCAGGAAGCAGAAGCAGTGACCGTTGTCAGAAGGGAAGAAGGTGACTATTCATTGTTATCAAAAATGACTTAGAATCGATCATGTTGTGATATTTTGAAATATAAAAGTCAATTGATTGTCCATAATATTGCTATTCTATTTTTTCGAAGAAATGTTTGTTAAAAGAAGAGTCCAGCACCAGCTGGATTTGAACACACAACCTGTGAGTTGGCAATCGCGCACGTAGACCAGTAGGCTACAAGGGAAGTCGCATGAAGATGGAGGCGAAACAGCCCTACACAGCCCTGTCGCAGTACACGAATATAATCATATCGTTATTAAATTCTTTAGATACGCGATTCCATATTATATTAGCAGAAAAGCTTAAAACTACCACTTTTTCACACGCTATTTCACATGCTAGTTAAATACTTCGATGCTTAAAATAGTTAGGGAGAAATGGAATACCGGTGTGTATTTTTCCTTTAAAGTACCGATTCCTGGAATCTGACTGGCTGACACCCTTCTGAAGTGGTTCCATAAAATCTGGTATACGGAAAAGAAAGCGTTGATAAAAAAGCCTGGATTCTCATGTATCTCATACAAGTATCTTTTAAAATAGTCTTTGCTGTGCTCTTGAGGATCCTTGTGATATTTTGAGCTCTAGTTGAATGATAAGTGTCGCATTTTAAATCATTTTCGTAGTTAAAAATTATGAAACGCCCTGTTAAAAGCAAGGGAGTTTTTATGCCCGTTGAACTAAAACAAAATGCCTGACAAAGTATGGCTTGGACAGATTCCAAGTGCTTGTACAAATGTGCTAAAGAAATTATACTTTGAGTATACAGCTTGTCCAAAGTCATTCATTATTAATACTATTAGTAATATCTTCGGTAAAGGCTTTGATGCATAAATATTTCTGATAAAGGTAGGTTGTGTACTTCTGTCCAACTGAGCAATCTTGCTTTCATAAAATATACCAACATTTTAATGACTAATGATTAACATGCTGTAATACACAGTTCAAAATTAAAAGCTCAAATGCTGTACATGAGAGGTTAAGCTCCCCCTGGCGGTTTTACAAGGTGACGCCGGATAGTTTCCAGCATGACGTCAAATGACGCGATTAACCGCGTGATACCGCGTGATACCACGACACACCGACCGGGGTATGCCGCGAAATACCCCACCCATTTTGAATGGCTGCATCTGTATACAGTACAGTTTGCATACAGTACTGTGTTTATGTTCCTAAACTGATCTCTTTTATGAGCAGGTGAAAGGCATGGTGAATAGGAGATTTTCAAAAATTACTGTGCTTTGCATGATTGGAAACAAATGCGTGATTGCGAAATGCTGTGGTGTTACTTTTACAAAGATGGTCGATGAAAAAAAGAATGTGGACCAGGGCAATACTTTGAGTTTACAGCTTGTCCAAGGTCATTCATTATTAATACTATTAGTAATATCTTCGGTAAAGACTTTGATGGCGACAGCTCAAACATGAGAGGATGAGCTTTATTAGCTCCACCTTGTGGAAATTCCGGATACTATTATTTTAATTGCGGTACTATAGGAGAATTTACGGTAAGTCGTGGTAGACTGAGTAAAGCGCACCGCAAAATATTGCGGTATCGCCCGCTTGTTTTGAATGGCTGCATCTGTAAACCACAGCTTAAAGAAGAGCACCATCTCAGTGCCATACTAATGTAAATGAAGTAATACTAAGACATGTTCTTATGGATTTGTCTTACCTTGAGATATGTAATTGGATTTCAGGATTAACTTCCACATTCAATGTACTGGTGATTCTTTGCCTGGTCAGTACCTGGGTGGGAGACCTCCAGCGAACAATTAAGCTTGCTGCTGGAAGTGGTGTTAAGAGACTCTTAGGATCTTCCAGAGGTGTCTGTCCAATAGCACTAGTTGCCTTAGAGCTGGCTCAAACATTGCTCAAGAGTCTACCTTTCACAGATGCGCAAAGATGAATGATGGGGGTGCACGCTTCAAGGAGCCTTCCAACTGTAGGGACCGATTAGAGACAATACGTAGCATGTGTTCGTTTCCATATACGCCCCGTGTCTCAACGGTAGGACAGAGTCAAATACTGCCTCGACACGTAACAGCGTTATATTAAACCGCAGGACTTGAGGGCTGTTTTGTTTGAATGTTCAAGGCATTGGTAAGAGCGTAGGTCAAGGGCCATTGGTGCATCTCCTGTAACTGGACTAAAAATGCTATTCAAAGTGCAGTGACTGAAATCGTCGTCCACATGTCTCCGTTGTTGATTGCTTTCTGTCTAAGAACGTTCTGTTTTCATGTCCGAACGGGGAGACTTTATCATTCCAACTTGAAGCCACCCTTAAGTCCTCTGAGGTGTGTGTGTGTGTGCTTGCACGTATGGCGTAAAAGGTTTCTTAAACGGAGAGCGAACTTGAAAAAAGTTGCCTCCGCCACCGCCGCCGCCTCGCACTCCCTGTTCGATTGTAGCAAGAAGGCAGCGGCCGCGGCGCTCGCTGTAGTCGTGGCCGAGTGGTTAAGGTGACGGACTTGAAATCCGTTGGGGTCTCCCCGCGCAGGTTTAAATCCTACCGACTACGGTGTCCTTTGCATTTGGTTGCGTGTGTGCGTGTAAAAGGACCAGTGCCGTTTCGTTTTCGCTGGGACCTTTAACACTCTAAATCGCCTGGACCCGCAGCCTGTGAAATCGATTCTTCAGCATCCACGAAGGACGCTTTGCAGCTGGACACAGATAACGATGCTTTTCTGTAACGAGCTTTCCAGCTGAATTTTCTCGGCAGCTCCGTACTGAACCTGTTCTCCATTGCAACATAGCGGAGGCTCGTCACGTCTATAGCAAGGCTGTGTAGGACCGCATACGCCACAGTGACTTGTACACAGACCACATGAAAGGCAAGCAAAATACCCTTTTAAAATTCCAAAGACTCACAAGGTCAGAGGAACAGCGATGACCTGAACAGATCTGTTACAGAAGTCTAGGTTGACCTTTTTAGAGCTGTAATTGCATTTTTGTTTAATAGAAGATCAAATCTACTCGCATGTACCAGCACCTTACAGTTTATTGATGTTAATTCTGTTTAAGTAATAAGATTGCTAACGATGTTGGACTTTAGTCGGTGTTTTTTAGAACAAATTGCTTACACTTCTGTAAGGAATACGCAGTACGTGCCTTTGTCAGTCATTGCTCACCATACCTGTAACTTTCTTATCTAACTCACTTCCTCAAATGGTGAAGGTCCACAAACATAAATGAAAAAAAAACCCTTGTTGTAGATGAGGTGCACAAAAAAGCAGCCCCTGATAGTGTATAACACATTTATACTATTGCAGAGACACATGTAACATATATATATATACTGTATATATATATGAAACAGAAATAGAAACAGAAACAGGAATCGCTTACTCACCTGGAGAATCTCTGTAGGAATATCTAGCATTTATCAATGGAAATAAAAGCTGCTTTAATACAGTGCATGTTCAAACTGAAACCCTCAGCTGCTGTTCTTGTTTGTTTTGGGACAAATTGCAACTGAGCATCGCATGAGCCGTTACGTACCCTTATCTGTTAGGGAATTTCAAGGGAGGAGTTAGGTCAGAATGGGTAGGCTGCAAAACAACAAGTAAAGATTTATTCCAAGATGAAACGTTGTGGCGGTTTTCTTATCTTTTCAGCATGGACTCAACTTTTACGTGTTCCTTATATGCTATATATGTATATATTAGCACCAATGTCGTTCTTAAAAACTAACATGAAATTGTCAGGGACATTCAGCTATATACAAAGACAAGACAGACAAAGTAATAATTCTATATTAACGTGGCCTACATATTGACGCAATGATCGAACTAACTGACATGTTCTGATTCAGATCCCCTGCAGTTCATGCCAATTAGAACAATAGCAATGCTGAGTCCTCCCAACCCTACTGAGCACAAATTCAGCTGATTTCAATTGAGCTCGGAGCTGGAGATGATCTCCATACAGTTCTGTGTTAACTAGCCCACACTTGCGTGCTAATTTACGGGTTGTGGCAAATGCTTTTCTAAAGTTCATATACACGACGGCAACCTGTTACCGAGGAACCTGAGAGGTTTAAAAGCCTCACGAGCCAGGCAGGACTCGACCCTACAATCTTCTGATCCGAAATCAGACGCATTATCCATTACGCCACTGGCCCATAGAACATGCGCTTGCACTCCACCACAGAGAGCTCTACACTGCTACCAGTAGTACACTTCCCCATCTAAATTTTCACAGCAAGAAACTTGTGTTTCCTACTATTTTTATCAGGTTTAAAATATCATCTCCTTAAAACAGAAAAAGTGTTGATGTGTCGTGCTGAAATTCCGATTGATTTTGAATTCAAAGAAAAAAGGTTTTCTTCCAAAACACCGTGAAATTGTCACATCTTGCAGACAATAGGTGTATTCCATGTTGAAAAGAGAAGAAAGAAACCATGGAACCTTTTACAGGTGTGAGGCTTCTTCAGGTGTGAGAAGACCTCATGGCCGAAACGTTGTGGTTCCTTTCTTCTCTTTTCAGCATGCAATAAACCTATTACTTGTTCCTTTGCAGCCGAGGCATGCTGACATAGCTACCCAGCTGAACATCTTGCAGACTCTACTTCTCTCCTGTAGAAGTAAAGCAGGGCTTGCTGGGTGAGCTTTTGCTCCGGTATGTTAGGTCACGTGTCATGTTAAATCACTTCTTCTGAACACAACATTTGCTGGTGCTAGCTTTCCCCATGAAAAGAGACATTTCCCTTACAGTACATGACATATCGTTTTTTTTCTATCAATAAGTATAGAAATAAAACAAAAGAAAAAATGTTGTCGCCAAAGAATGCACAGCTCTGTCGCCTTGGGGAGGTGTCAAGGGCATTGAGCTCCTTGGACATGAGAAGTGCCAGATAAATGCCATTTCTCATCATTTCTCTTGGCGTCAGTTCTGCTATTAAATGGGAAAGAGGCAACGGGCTCAGAGAGCAGGTTAAGTGCACACCGAACGCAGATGTGTCCAAGTGTCTGTAAAAGTGCGGTGCTCCCTAGTGGCTTAAAGTGCCTGCCTAGTAAGCAGGCGATCCTGGGTCTGAATACCAGCTGTGCCTCTCTCCGTGTCTTGTTGTGCCAAATGTATCATTTCAGACAAACATGTACAGCTTGGTTCAGTTTAATGCAAGAATTCATTTCCTTTCTGGAATAACTTGTTTTTGAAGAAATCCATACATTTTGTGAAAGATGAAATCAATTTCTTGGTTGTCAGTGAAAAAATATTGCTGGCTACAAGAAGCGCAAACGACTGTTTTCTTTGACCATAAACCTGCAAATGTAGGGAGCACAAAAGGCTGTCAGTCTCTGTGGAGCAATCGGTTAGTGCATTTGGCTGTTAACTGAAAGGTTGGTGGTTCGAGCTCCTCTGGTATGCGTGTCTCAGTTTTTCCAATGTAAACATCATCACCATCGCTAAAGAAGATGGCGCAGAAGGCTCCACAGCCGAAACGTTGTGCTAATTTTTTTCTCTTTTCAGCATGGAGTAAACCTTTGCTTTATCCTTTGCAGCCTAAGCATGCTGACGCAGCTACCTTTCTCTTAACGCGCCTCAATCATTATTCACCAAAACGATCAGCAGAATAAGTCGCCTTTGTGGTGATGTCACTCCTCTGCTTCACAAATGTCCTTAGTGACGGGCCATTTCTTTCTGCCATTTTTCCGGAGCGGTTATTGATTGCTCCATCATTTCCCTCTTACTTTCCATCACTAGATTGAAAAAAAAAAACAGAAACAGGCTGACAGGACGACAAATCAAATTGCAAAAACTCATCAAAGCACTCGATAGAGTATTTGAATCCACAAGTAGCTACGAGCAACTTTGTCTTGGCTTGCATGAATGTCGGAAAATGTCAAAAAGAAAAAGATGGTGGCTTTTTCATATTCGTTCTTTTATTTTTAGCTCGTTGGCTCTTCTGTCCATTGTCCTCCTGCCTGGCTCTTGACCTGTGACTGTCTGAACGCACACAGTAGACTTTCATGCGGGGGATTTGTCCTGAGCCTCTGTGAAAGACCCACCCACCCCCATAAATAACTGCTCTAGAAACACATGATTGCAAAACTAAACCACAGCTTAAAGAGGAGCTTGTCATGACCGCCAGGCAGTTAAGACCAACTCTTAAGCGATCTAATCAGCACCAGCAGTGGGTGATTATTAACAAACGCTGCCGCACGAGTTAACCCACCTGCACACACTCCACCGTGCGGTACGCAGTGCTATTTTTACCAGCTTCCCGCTGGTATTGAGACTACTCCTTGAGAGCTCTACCTGGCGGTTTTTCCATTACCTCGTTTATTCTGGATATTGGACTCCCCTTCTGCCTTTTCGACTTTGGACCTCGCCTCTCACCTCGGACTGTTTGCCACCAGTGTTCTCCCTGGATTACGACTTACCTTACGCCTCTTGACCACGAAACAAAGCAAAGCAGAGCAAAACAAAATGAACAAACGAAAACCCTCACGTCCCGCACTTGCATATAACGCCGTTACGTGCCCAAGCGGTATTGTACGTCATCCTAGCACTGCACCCCGGGGCGTACGGTATATGGGAACGAGCACACACCACGAATCGTCTCGAATCACTCCCTACAGCTGTAAGGCACCTTGAAGCGTGCACCCCCAACATTCTTCTTTGCGCATCTGTGAAAGGTAAACTCTTGAGCAAACTCTGAACCAGCTCTAAGGAAACTAATCCGATTAGACGTTACTTTGACTCATCCTTTAAGGGACCCTTGTTAATTGGAGAAATCAATGATTTTGAATGAATTCTGTATGCGTTAAAAGACAGCTATACACAGAAAACATGCAGGACACTTCTCATGATGTTTCCCGAGCCGAAACACAGTGCGGTTTTCCAAGCCATCTGACAAAGCCCGCCCACTGAAAACTGCAGCAAATCGTGTAAAGACGTTCAACTTCGTAACTACTGCACGCACAGGAAGCAGAATAAATTCCTCTTTTCAAACTGTCAAAGGTTTGCTTTGCGAACACTGCAGGACATCGCACAATCTCTTTTGAACGGGGACAAACGATTTCTTATGGGGCACAGTAAGTACAGACGTTTAAAAAGCTCCACTCATGCCGATGATGCAGCATGAAGAAGCGCAACCTAACGTTTGCATTCCTAGCAAATTCCTTTTATTTTTGATAAATAAAGACAGGTGTTCGCCCTCTTGTGGCCTTGCGGCGTCAGAGCAAGAGGCTCCTTCTCGCTGCCCTTCCGCTGTGTTGCAGGGCCCCGAGAGGGAACCCGGAGCGCGCAATTTGTGGGGGGGCGGGGGACCGCGTTCGCGCTCTGCCCCCGGTCTCTTGCGCGAGTACTAAATCTCACGGACAGGGGGGCCTCGTCATTGATTGTTACAGGTGAGACGGGGATTAGGAGGAGACCCCGACTGATGGGTAAAGGGGAGCACTAACACCAGAGGGACACCCCCGGCGTCTCTTTTTGAGAGACGCCCTGGGGTTTCCTAATGGCCAAGGAGGGTCGGGACCTCGGTTTGACGCCTCCCCCGAAGGACGGCGCCTGTTTGTGCAGCAGAGTGTCGCCATCAGGAGGCTGGGGCGTAAGAGAGCCACACAGCCCGCAGGGTAAGCGCTCCCTACTGGTCCCAGTCACACCTCTTGCAGGAGCAGCAGCAACCGGAGCTTTTCCGGGGGGGAATCTCCCATCCGGGTGCCGGCCAGGCTCACACCTGCTGGGCTGCCCCGGGGGTGAGCCCAGTCGAGAGTCGCAGGGCCAGATCTAATCACCGGGGAGAAACGATACAAGTGAAGGATTGCTCGGCTCTCAGCACTTGAAAAGACCGACAAATGTCTCGTTCCCGCCGGAGCTGAATGTACCTGCATGTGTGGTGTCGTCTTCTTCCCCCGCCCCGCTGTGTTTGCTGTATTGTCTCTGAAGCCGGCCCCCCCGAGACGAGACGGGCTGTTCCTGTGCCCCAATTAACACTTTACAGGTGCCATTCCCCGGCATTGTGGCCGTTCTCGGTGCTCACACGCGATAAGATAAGGCGGAGGAGAGCGGGGCATGCCCAGCACCAGACATTCAAGGAGGGGGCAGTGCGAGGTGAGGTGAGGTGAGGTGAGTTGCGACACGCCGGAGCCCCGACGCAGCTAATGCGGTGCACTTGTTGGACTGGCATCGAAAGGACGTGTGCGCACGGAGCGAGCCTTCCCTGCGGCGGAGCGCGGGAACTTTCTCCCCCCCTCCCGCTGCAGGAGTTGTGTGCACTGCAGCGGTGCCGAGAGAAAAGCACAGAAGGCAGCAGGCTCTGGAGAGCAGGTAAGAGACGGAGCCTTGTGGGCAGGCGAGCAGGCCCGTTTTTTGGAAATTGCTGAAAAGGTTTGTTCGGTGTGTGGCAGGCGCACGTCGCGAGCTTGCGTGGCGATCTGCCGGTCTGGAGTTATGCAAATGAGGCCGAATTGCATCCCGGGACATGCTGCGAATGCGCAACGGCGACTGCAGATGTGTAGGAAACGGCGCGCTTGTTTTCTCGTTTTGCCCACACTTTTGAGTGTTAGTGTGGCGTGTGAGTGTGTGAAAGAGTGGGCCCAGCAGGAGGCGGTGGCGTTCGGGGCGAGGAGGTGGCCTAGGCTGCGCGATTTGTGCTGTGGGTGCGGGCCGCTTGCAGGGGCCTGTTTAACTCATACTTACCTGGCAGGGGAGATACCTTGATCAAGAAGGAGGTTCACCCAGGGCGAGGCTCGGCCATTGCACTCCGGCTGTGCTGACCCCTGCGAATTCCCCAAATGTGGGAATCTCGACTGCATATTTTCTGGTAGTGGGGGACTGCGTTCGCGCTCTCCCCTGATGTGCTTGGTCCAAAATCAGATACGGGAGGGTTAGGACACCACGAGCTGCGTGGCTGCGGAAGGATCCCGGTTCGACAGGAGTGGACGCCGCTGCTGGTTCTCGCTGGCTTTTAGTTAGGGGTCCGGAGAAGCATCTCAAGCTAGTTCCACTACTCCTTCCGGACATTCATTCCCTTTTCAAAGTCAGTCGTTTTGATGTAGTCTGTGTTCTTTAGGCTGATTATCGAGGTTAGCCTTTATTTGGTCATGGGGGGCCTCGGTACTGTATGCTGAGTCTAAAGACAGTTTCACCCGTTTTCTGATTGCTCGGTTCTGTACCAGTGCAGACATGTCAAACAGTGAATGGCTGTACCTCTATTGTATCCGTGCTCAATGAATGAAATCGGTAACAAATGAATATATGTCTAGTTATACGAAAAACGAGTGGTTTATCGACTCATCTTCATTTGCAGATTTAGAGGCAGCTTCGATATTCGTTTTACAAACGGGTTTTTTTTTTTGAATATGGGTCACACACATGCCACAGCAACAAAACATCTCTAGAGATGAGGCTATAGATCACCTTTCCATCCTGCAGGTTTTCCTCCCAAAGCCTACGGCACCAACGGCGACCCCTGCTGGCCGGGAGAGCAAAAGCTTACAGCACCTGGTATTCCCAGGCAGTCTCCCATCCAAGTACTAACCAGGCCCCACACTGCTTAGCTTCCGAGATCAGACGAGATCGGGCGTGTTCAGGGTGGTGTGGCCGTAAGCGAAAGCCCTGGCGCCTGACTCGCTACTTGAAGCTGTGTGTGGCGGGGGTTCCGTGCCCCCCGAGCGGGACTGAAGGATCGTTCGTGTGCAACTCTTTGGAAAGGAGCTGCTTTCCAAATCGCATTGCGTGCCTGGATGTTGGCGAATGCGCTCCCTTGTGTTGGCTCGTCCCGCACTGGAGGAGGACAAACAATCTGCACGGAGGAGCACCAGGCAAGTCTTCACCAGACAAAAAACCCCCAGTGCACAGCACTCTGGAAACATTTCGGGGCTTTCGCGTGTTTATTTCAGCACGTAAAGCGCACCGGTCCAACACGTCGGCCGGGCGCGCGGCGCCTCCGCCCTCTTGTGGCCTTGCGGCGTCAGAGCAAGAGGCTCCTTCTCGCTGCCCTTCCGCTGTGTTGCAGGGCCCCGAGAGGGAACCCGGAGCGCGCACTTTGTGGGGGGCGGGGGACCGCGTTCGCGCTCTGCCCCCGGTCTCTTGCGCGAGTACTAAATCTCACGGACAGGGGGGCCTCGTCATTGATTGTTACAGGTGAGACGGGGATTAGGAGGAGACCCCGACTGATGGGTAAAGGGGAGCACTAACACCAGAGGGACACCCCCGGCGTCTCTTTTTGAGAGATGCCCTGGGGTTTCCTAATGGCCAAGGAGGGTCGGGACCTCGGTTTGACGCCTCCCCCGAAGGACGGCGCCTGTTTGTGCAGCAGAGTGTCGCCATCAGGAGGCTGGGGCGTAAGAGAGCCACACAGCCTGCAGGGTGAGCGCTCCCTACTGGTCCCAGTCACACCTCTTGCAGGAGCAGCAGCAACCGGAGCTTTTCCGGGGTGGAATCTCCCATCCGGGTGCCGGCCAGGCTCACACCTGCTGGGCTGTCCCGGGGGTGAACCCAGTCGAGAGTCGCAGGGCCAGATCTAGTCACCGGGGAGAAACGATACAAGTGAAGG
>NW_028291698.1:0-92500 GCF_059453375.1 Lepisosteus platostomus
AGAAAAAACATCAACAAACCACAAATGTGGACAAGGATTTTACAAGCTGCACCACACTGCACTTTCAAAAGCATTTACATTCGTGTTAGACGCAGGAATTGTCTTTGTTTTGCGCGCTTACGAACGCCATAGAAAACGAAACAAAACAAAAGCCCTCAGCTCCTGTACTTGATTATAACGCCGTTACGTGTCGAAGCAGGAATTTACGTCATCTTACCACTGCAACATGGGGAATAGAGGGAAATGAACACACGCTACGAATCGTCTCAATCACTCCCTAGAGTCGTAAGGCACATTGAAGGGTGCACCCCCATCATTAATCGTTGGGCCTCTGTAAAAGGAAAGCTGTTGAGCAGTCTTTGAAACAGCTCGGATGAAACACTTGATTGCTTCCATGTGCATCTGGAGCCCACTTCTTATTTTCACTTCACGCCGCCCAAAGCATTTCTAAAACAGGAGATTCGCGTTTGGGAATGCGCCCTGCCCTACAAATAAAACAGGTCTACGGGTCTGAAACCTGCTCCACGGAAAACAGTTCTGTTGCGCTTTTGATCAAAGGGAGATTCTCTGTTCTTACTTTTTGATTACATAACACCCAAAGGGGCTTCTTTGGAGCTGGATTCCAACCAGCATCCTAAAGTTTCTTGGCGGTATCCTTTACAGTCCTCTGTTCGGTCGACAAGGAACAGAAGGGGGCAGCTTTCCTCACACATACAGTGCAATGTACTGTAGTGTTCCCCTTCATTGAATTCGCAGTTCTGCATCAGACCTCTAACTCGTTTCCTTAGCTTGGATTTAAGCCACGAAGCAGGCTTCTACTGTATAAACGTCTAGAGGAATCACAAACTATTTGAGAGGCCATCATCCCAGGGGGAACTGACAAAGTCTATCCCTAAACACCTAGCGCAGTCTCTCGAGAGACTGTCAAAAATCGCTTTCTCCGTTTGTGCTGCAAGTAAGTGAAAACGCGGTCTCAACCCAGAGCCACTTGGCAGCAGTGGCACGTAAATACTGTTACTGCCACTGCTCGATACCGACGTTAGCCTACTATACCATGTTCAGCCACCGCTAGAAAATGTAAGGCTCTAGTACTGGAGCAAACAAAAGGAGGGCCAACGTCGAACGGGCACACATGTCAGACATGGAAACCGACAAGAGTGGGATTTGAACTCATACATGCAGAGCACAATGGATTAACAAGCCATCGCCTTAACCACTCAGCCACCTCGTGAACAGAACTGGGCTGTCCAGAAATGGGTTGGCGCGCTCCAGATGATCTTTTTCTTTTTTTTCCCTCGTACTCGAGGGTCCTTTTCCTGTTCCACATGCGATTTCAACATTTTCCTTGGGAGATGTCAAGCCAGCAAGCCACTGCTGTGGTTCAGTGGCCAGTGTGGAGTTCAGTGGCCCTGTTGTACACAGAAAGCACATTGAGCTCCTTGGACATGAAAAGTTCCAGATAAAAGCCATTTGTCATCCTTTCTCTTGGTGTCGATGTTGCTATTGTATGTAAAGGTGGCAACTTGCTCAGCGAGCAGGCGGAGCACACACCGAATGCAGATGTGTCTGAGTGGCGTGTCCAAGTGGCTGCAAAAGGACAATATTCCCGGGGTGCCGTGGCTTAGTTGGTTAAAGCGCTTGTCTCTTAAACAGGAGATCCTGGGTCCGAATCCCAGTGGTGCATTCTTTGTTCTGTCTTCTCGAACAGAACTGGTCCTTACAGACAACCGCCTACGGCTAGACTTAATTAAATGCAAGTATTCATTTCCTGTCTTGAATGACTTGTTTTTCTTAAAATGGATGCAACTTGCAAAACATGAAATACAAACCTCGCTAATCAGCGCTCGCGGCTGGCAAAAAAAAAAGAAGTCAGCAATGTTTTTTTCTTTAACCTTAAGCCTGCTAATGGAGAAGAAACTAGTCGCCACATCACATACATCCGTTTCAACGATAAGAAGGTAACAACTATCCTCACTCCAGAGTAAATCTCACGTTGAGGGCATATTTTTTTCCACTTTACCATGAGTCGGGCTCAGCTGCAGAGAGGCGAGAGCAGAGCAATGAGGTCAGGGGGACAGGGGAGTCACACGCTGGCGGTTTGAACACGCGGAAGATCACTGAGGGATCCACAGTATGTGGACCCTCCGTGCGCCATCATTCCACACTCCAGACTCTGAATCCTGCCATCCGAGTTAAGATCTCGGCGGAACCTGAGGCGCAGTTCTTTCTTAAAACGTAATCTGGTGAGCATTTCTAGAATCGTACTTGTATAGATGCAGCCTTTAATGTGTTGCTAGGTTAAAATTTATGACTTCTTGAACTTCAGTAGGCAACTGCCCTCTTGATTTCGGATTTAATTTCTTTATTACAGGGGCGCTTTTATGATGACAGAGTCATGTTCAGGTACTTTGCTTGATGGAGGAAGCTCATTTCGGACTCTGTGATCTGATCACCTGGAAAGGTCTGCTGTACTACTACAAGAGAGAAGTAGAGTCTGGAGGAAGGGACAATTTTATGATGCTTTGGAAGGTAATGTTTTTTTTTTCTTTGAAATCGAAATGAATCAGAATATCAGTGCAAAAGACAAACTCTTGGTTTTGTTTAAAGAGATATGGTTTTAAAACAGACAAAATGTAGAAAACAGGTGTTTCTCACTTTTGGAAAAGAATGGACCGGGGATAATATTTTACTAGTTGCAGTGCTAAGCTCACTGGGTTACAGTCCTGCAGTGTCACACCAGGGCCAGTGGTGCAATGGATAATGTGTCTGACGATGGATTAGGAGTTTGGAGGTTCGACTCCTGCCTGGCGCTGGTTGTTTTTAAACACATCAGCCTACTCCCTAAGTAGCCTGTGCGACTTACTGCATTGTAATCGTACCCAGTAAGAGATTTCCTTCATGTAAATGAACTGCACCTGACAGCTTTAGAAAAACACCTGGGCTCAGTACGGTGCTGAGAGCTCAAGTTGTGTATAATGTAATAATTTAGGTAGAATAGATTCTAATAATATAATGATCCAGTGTGCTGCACTACTTCACTGTTTCACTGCTCTATGCCTTCTGGAAATAAATCCTCAGACTACTTACTGCCCTGGGCATGTACCAATAAATTACAGGAGCACATCTATATATCACTGCGTTGAAGCAGGAGACACAATCACTGCAAACACATCCTAAATACAGTGTTCCAGCACCTTTGACCTCATCCAGAACGTATCATTTCTTGAAAGGAATTGCTGTCCGAATGCACATCTGAATCCCAAACAGAATCTCTAGTAAAATCCGATCATTTGTGAAACAGGTAAATGTCTTAGGGGCCCATTCCTCATTCTCAAGACACATGTATGCAGTACGTACACCATGCATTGAGCAATAGGGATTAAAGACACCACAGGTAAGGTTAGAAGACATTCTGACTATATTCTAAAATATTGGACTCATATTCTTATGATGGCAGACATGAGTCTGTGTTTAAAACCGGGGTTAATGGACATTATATGACTGTCAATTCTGTTTTGTTTTGGAGACTCTTGGCTGCCTATGTGGTACAGTGCAGCGTGAAGAAAACATTTTCCAAAACTGTGTCAGCTCAAAAGTTGTAAGAAAACCTTTCCAGCTGCTTTAACTCTCTTCATTTTTGTCATTTAATTGTCTGTCGGCACTATGTGGCAGCGTTGCATGACAACCCATCTCACCACGGAAAGGAACCTAACAGCTTTTGTAAGAGAGGAGAAAACGACCTGGCCTGTATGGAGATCGAACCCACGACCTTGGCGGTATTAGCACCACGCTCTAACCAACTGAGCTAACCAGCCTCACGACAGCAATCCTCTCTGTGCTGCAAAAAATCGAACTCAGGGAATTTCTTTTGCCCTCCTTTGAATAGAAAGCCGTGTAATTCAGTGTACGGGCTTTCTCGTGCAGTTTCATGGTTCTTGTAACCCAAATCCTACACTGGCGTGAAGTGACCCCCCATTTCACAGCATTTTTCAGCTGATTTAAAATGTACCTAAAGGAGAAGCATTATTGAAGACCATCAATTACCAAGAGCTTTTGTCAAAGGTTTTGGTGGTCATTTTGAATGACCACAGAGCGCTGTGACCTCGGTTTTACATCTCATCCAAGAGACAGCGCCCTTTTACAACACAGCGTCTCCGTCACTATGCTGGGGCATTGGGACCCGCACAGACCTCAGGTTGAGCGCCCCCCCACCGGCACCATTAACACCGCTTCCAGCTGGAAACTTTGTTTTTCCCTGTAGCTCACCCTCATCCGGGTACTGACCTGGCTAACAAATGCTTTGCTTCAGTGGGTTTTCAGTTGCGAGTTGCAAGGGGATGCAAGTGATGGAGCCGCTCGCTGCAAAAGCCACTGCTTTGGCTGGGAATCGAACCAGAGCCTCCCACGTGGGAAGTGAGAATTCTACCACTGAACCACCAATGCTCAGTACCCAGGCCTTCAAAAAAGACGCTTTTTTGGTGCTCTGTTAAAAAAGCGTCGATATTACCTCTTTCAAAAGGCTTCACTTTCCTAGTCACATTCCAAGGCTCATTGAACCCGGGCTGTTTCCTCCAGCGGTATAGTATTGCAGTTAGACAGCACGATGCCTGCAAGACTATGTCACGCTCTGACGAGACTGTCAAAAATTGCTTTCGCCGATTGTATTGCAAACCGGCGGAAGCGGGGTATTGGGAAAAGTTTTCAACTAGCAATAATCGCGCCTCGGCTAAACCTCACAGGCTACGATACTGCCAATGCGCAAATCTGACGGTTGCCAGGCAACCGCGGGGATCCTATGGAAATCGTTATCAATCGTCTCATGGCATGTCGTTGCTGTAACGCTTCATATTTGTCGTCTTCTTCTTCTAGCTTGAGGTTTTGAAGAATTTCATGACAGACAAGGGCTCCGTCGGGAACAAAGGGCGTTGTGAGAAAACCGTTGCTTATTTTCAGCAGCAGAAATACAACCCTTTAAATACAAGATGACAGAACAATGACGAAGGGCATGCCGGGAGGAACTCATGCACTACAGAGGAAAGGGGGCGGGCACGTACAGTTCACATTCAAGCCACAAGTACTCTTCTCGGATGTTGCACAAACAAATCCTAACGTCCTGAAAGCATTGCAGCATGTTTGTGTCCCACTTCCCGTGGCTGCAGGACGACTGACACGAACGGACAAACACAATCTGTGGCGTTTAGTGTGACATAGTCTTGCAGGCATCGTGCTGTCTCACTGCAATACTATACCAATGGAGGAAACAGCCCGGGTTCGATGAGCCTTGGAATGTGACTAGGAAAGTGAAGCCTTTTGAAAGAGGTAAAGCACTGCACAACGGAACTGAGGGAGAATCTTACAATGATTTCGAATGAATTCTGTATGCGTTAAAAGACAGCTATACACAGAAAACATGCAGGACACTGCTCATGATGTTTCCCGAGCCGAAACACAGTGCGTTTTTCCAAGCCATCTGACAAAGCCCGCCCACTGAAAACTGCAGCAGATCGTGTAAAGACGTTCAACTTTGTAACTACTGCACGCACAGGAAGCAGAATAAATTCCTCTTTTCAAACTGTCAAAGGTTTGCTTTGCGAACGCTACAGGGCATCGCACAATCTCTTTTGAACGGGGACAAATGATTTCTTATGGGGCGCAGTAAGTACAGACGTTTAAAAAGCTCCACTCATGCCGACGATGCAGCATGAAGAAGCGCAACCTAACGTTTGACAGACAAAAGCCGGGCGCCGCTACGAGCAATATGAAATCAAACTGACAGCACACGGCGTTTCGCGCTGACTCAAAAGTGATCTCGACAGACGCTGTTCTCTGCATAACGCTGAAAGAGCTAAAGAGCGTTTCTGTTGAGACGTAACAAGCTTGTTTCTTTCTACCATGATGTTACCATGACAAAATCTGTCTTTAAACACCTTGCTCAGTCTCTGACGAGACTGTCAAAAATTGCTTTCGCCGATTGTATTGCAAACCGGCGGAAGCGGGGTATTGGGAAAAGTTTTCAACTAGCAATAATCGCGCCTCGGCTAAACCTCACAGGCTACGATACTGCCACTGCGCAAAGCTGACGGTTGCCAGGCAACCGCGGGGATCCTATGGAAATCGTTATCAATCGTCTCATGGCATGTCGTTGCTGTAACGCTTCATATTTCACAGCATATTCCCGCCCCCCAAAGAAAAGAGCGCCAATCAGAGAGGCGGAGACCGAGGACTCGCAGAGCAGACGGCCACAGTCGCCGTAATAAGAGCGATTGTGAGCGGTTTTAGTTTCTCTCTTTGACCAGCCCAGCTGCGCCCCACGCGAAGGCAGGGAAGCACAAAAATTGTATGGAACTCATTCATGTTCCTCTCCATGGAAATCTTTAGTAAAAGGCAAAAGATTTGTACGAGATGAAGAGAAACCAGAGTGCGTGGCTGGACAGCTGCAGGAGCCCAGGCCGCCTTCAAGGCCTCTGCCCTGCCGGTCGTGGTTGGCAATGCACCTGGCCTTACAAACGAGCCAGTGGGGCCCGTTCAGCTCTGGGCTCATCGCCTGCGGCTCTCGGCTTACCTGGCAGGGGAGATACCTTGATCAGCCTGTAGTTAGAGTAGTTGGATTGTTTTCTTGTTTTGTGGAAGCAGTGTTTGTTTTGCAGTTTGAGATGGCAACCTTTGGATCCCGCAAGAATGCTGTACGTTTTGAGCTTTTGGATGACCTCTTCATGGATCATATGCAGTTCAGCAGAAAAGTGTTACAGAAGGAACGTGGCTTTGAACCTCGGCACTTGGATTTCATCTTCGCTCTCCCAGGTCAGAAAGCATTTGAGGTTGTTTTTGCTACCTATTCTCTGTTTGAACAATGTGTGGATGTGTTTGAGGCAAAAAGAGGGAAAGTTCCTGCCCTTGAGAAGATCAACTTGCAGCCTCTGACACAGAGAGAGAGGAAAACGGTGCATGTTGTTATGTTCTCGGAACTGGCAAAGACGGAGGACATTCACACCTGGCTTAAGCAGTACTGCACTGTCCACCATGGAACTGAGGTTAGAGATGTTGACGGTATAAAAACAGGAGCAAGGAAATTCGAGGTTCGCTTGCTACCGGACAATGTAAATGGAGGCTTAAGGCACCTGCCCTCTACAATCCGGCTGGGCGCCTGCAATGGCTATGTTTTTTATGTGGGACAACCAAAGGTGTGTCGGCGCTGTGGTGTTGTGGGACACCTGGCATCGTCCATACATTTCAAAATCCATACAGCTTGTGAAAGATGAAATCCATTTCTTGGTTGTCAGTGGAAAAAGATTGCCGGCTGCAAGAAGCGCAAGTGATTGTTTTCTTTGACCATAAACCTGCAAATGTAGGGAGCACAAGCGGCCGTCAGTCTCTGTGGCGCAATCGGTTAGCGCGTTCGGCTGTTAACCGAAAGGTTGGTGGTTCAAGCCCACCCAGGGACGCATGTCTCAGTTTTTCCAATGTAAACATCATCACCGCTAAAGAAGATGGCGCAGAAGGCTCCACAGTCGAAACGTTGTGCTTCTTTTCTTCTCTTTTCAGCATGGAGTAAACCTTTGCTTGATCCTTTGCAGCCTACGCATGCTGACACAGCTACCTTTCTCTTAACGCGCCTCAATCATTATTCACCAAAACCATCAGCAGAATGTGTCGCCTTTGTGGTGATGTCACTCCTCTGCTTCACAAATGTCCTTAGTGACGGACCATTTCTTTCTGCCATTTTTCCGGAGCGGTTATTGATTGCTCCATCATTTCCCTCATACTTTCCATCCCTAGATTGAAAAAAAAAAAAACAGAAACAGGCTGACAGGACGACAATCAAATTGCAAAAACTCATCAAAGCACTCGATAGAGTATTTGAATCCACAAGTAGCTACGAGCAACTTTGTCCTGGCTTGCATGAAAGTCGGAAAATGTCAAAAAGAAAAAGATGGTGGCTTTTTCATATCTGTTCTTTTATTTTTAGTTCGTTGGCTCTTCTGTCCATTGTCCTCCTGCCTGGCTCTTGACCTGTGACTGTCTGAACGCACACATTAGACTTTCAGGCGGGGGATTTGTCCTGAGCCTCTGTGAAAGACCCACCCCCATAAATAACTGCTCTAGAAACACATGAATGCAAAACTAAACCACAGCTTAAAGAGGAGCTCCAACTCAGTGCCATACTAATGTAAACGAAGTAATACTAAGACATGTTCTTATGGATTTGTCTTACCTTGAGATATGTAATTGGATTTCAGGATTAACTTCCTCATTCAATGTACTGGTGATTCTTTGCCTGGTCAGTACCTGGGTGGGAGACCTCCAGCGAACAATTAAGCTTGCTGCTGGAAGTGGTGTTAAGAGACTCTTAGGATCTTCCAGAGGTGTCTGTCCAATAGCACTAGTTGCCTTAGAGCTGGCTCAAACATTGCTCAAGAGTCTACCTTTCACAGATGCGCAAAGATGAATGATGGGGGTGCACGCTTCAAGGAGCCTTCCAACTGTAGGGACCGATTAGAGAC
Organism: Lepisosteus platostomus; assembly: GCF_059453375.1. NCBI lineage: Eukaryota > Metazoa > Chordata > Actinopteri > Semionotiformes > Lepisosteidae > Lepisosteus > Lepisosteus platostomus. The sequence goes on from NW_028291698.1 coordinate 8,502, forward strand.
GATCCGTAGCATGTGTTCGTTTCCATATACGCCCCGTGTCTCAACGGTAGGACAGAGTCAAATACTGCCTCGACACGTAACAGCGTTATATTAAACCGCAGGACTTGAGGGCTGTTTTGTTTGAATGTTCAAGGCATTGGTAAGAGCGTAGGTCAAGGGCCATTGGTGCATCTCCTGTAACTGGAGTAAAAATGCTATTCAAAGTGCAGTGACTAAAATCGTCGTCCACATGTCTCCGTTGTTGATTGCTTTCTGTCTAAGAACGTTCTGTTTTCATGTCCGAACGGGGAGACTTTATCATTCCAACTTGAAGCCACCCTTAAGTCCTCTGAGGTGTGTGTGTGTGTGTGCTTGCACGTATGGCGTAAAAGGTTTCTTAAACGGAGAGCGAACTTGAAAAAAGTTGCCTCCACTGCCGCCGCCGCCTCGCACTCCCTGTTCGATTGTAGCAAGAAGGCAGCGGCCGCAGCGCTCGCTGTAGTCGTGGCCGAGTGGTTAAGGTGACAGACTTGAAATCTGTTGGGGTCTCCCCGCGCAGGTTCAAATCCTGCCGACTACGGCGTCCTTTGCATTTGGTTGCGTGCGTGCGTGTAAAAGGACCAGCGCCGTTCCGTTTTCGCTGGGACCTTTAACACTCTAAATCGCCTGGACCCGCAGCCTGTGAAATCGATTCTTCAGCACCCACGATGGACGCTTTGCCGCTGGACACAGATAACGATGCTTTTCTGCAACGAGCTTTCCAGCTGAATTTTCTCAGCAGCTCCGTACTGAACCTGTTCTCCATTGCAACATAGCGGAGGCTCGTCACGTCTATAGCAAGGCTGTGTAGGACCGCATACGCCACAGTGACTTGTACACAGACCACATGAAAGGCAAGCAAAATACACTTTTAAAATTCCAAAGACTCACAAGGTCAGAGAAACAGCGATGACCTGAACAGATCTGTTACAGAAGTCTAGGTTGACCTTTTTAGAGCTGTAATTGCATTTTTGTTTAATAGAAGATCAAATCTACTCGCATGTACCAGCACATTACAGTTTATTGATGTTAATTCTGTTTAAGTAATAAGATTGCTAACGATGTTGGACTTTAGCCGGTGTTTTTTAGAACAAATTGCTTACACTTCTGTAAGGAATACCCAGTACGTGCCTTTGTCAGTCATTGCTCACCATACCTGTAACTTTCTTATCTAACTCACTTCCTCAAATGGTGAAGGTCCACAAACATAAATGAAAAAAAAACCCTTGTTGTAGATGAGGTGCACAAAAAAGCAGCCCCTGATAGTGTATAACACATTTATACTATTGCAGAGACACATGTAACATATATATACTGTATATATATATGAAACAGAAATAGAAACAGAAACAGGAATCGCTTACTCACCTGGAGAATCTCTGTAGGAATATCTAGCATTTATCAATGGAAATAAAAGCTGCTTTAATACAGTGCATGTTCAAACTCAAACCCTCAGCTGCTGTTCTTGTTTGTTTTGGGACAAATTGCAACTGAGCATCGCATGAGCCGTTACGTACCCTTATCTGTTAGGGAATTTCAAGGGAGGAGTTAGGTCAGAATGGGTAGGCTGCAAAACAACAAGTAAAGATTTATTCCAAGATGAAACGTTGTGGCGGTTTTCTTATCTTTTCAGCATGGACTAAACTTTTACGTGTTCCTTATATGCTATATATGTATATATTAGCACCAATGTCGTTCTTAAAAACTAACATGAAATTGTCAGGGACATTCAGCTATATACAAAGACGAGACAGACAAAGTAATAATTCTGTATTAACGTGGCCTACATATTGACGCAATGGTCGAACTAACTGACATGTTCTGATTCAGATCCCCTGCAGTTCATGCCAATTAGAACAATAGCAATGCTGAGTCCTCCCCACCCTACTGAGCACAAATTCAGCTGCTCTCCAGTTCTGTTCTGCATGTTTTTTCATTGCATTTGAGCTCGGAGCTGGAGATGATCTCCATACAGTTCTGTGTTCACCAGCCCGCACTTGCGTGCTAATTTACGGGTTGTGGCAAATGCTTTTCTATAGTTCATATACATGACACCAACCTGTTACCGAGGAACCTGAGAGGTTTAAAAGCCTCACGAGCCAGGCAGGACTCGAACCTACAATCTTCTGATCCGAAGTGAGACGCGTTATCCATTACGCCACTGGCCCATAGAACATGCACTTGCACTCCACCACAGAGAGCTCTACACTGCTACTAGTAGTACACTTCCCGAACTAAATTTTAACAGCAAGAAACTTGTGTTTCCTACTATTTTTATCAGGTTTAAAATATCATCTCCTTTAAACAGAAAAAGTGTTGATGTGTCGTGCTGAAATTCCGATTGATTTTGAATTCAAAGAAAAAGGTTTTCTTCCAAAACACCATGAAATTGTCACATCTTGCAGACAATAGGTGTATTCCATGTTGAAAAGAGAAGAAAGAAAACCATGGAGCCTTTTACAGGTGTGAGGCTTCTTCAGGTGTGAGAAGACCTCACAGTCGAAACGCTGTGTTTCCGTTCTTCTCTTTTCAGCATGCAATAAACCTAGTACTTGTTCCTTTTCAGCCGAGGCATGCTGACGTAGCTACCCAGCTGAACATCTTGCAGACTCTACAGTACTTCTCTCCTGTAGAAGTAAAGCAGGGCTTGCTGGGTGAGCTTTTGCTCCAGTAAATTAGGTCACGTGTCATGTTAAATCACTTCTTCTAAACACAACATTTGCTGGTGCTAGCTTTCCCCATGAAAAGAGACATTTCCCTTACAGTACATGACATATCGTTTTTATTCTATCAATAAGTATAGAAATTAAACAAAAGAAAAAATGGTGTCGCCAAAGAATGCACAGCTCTGTCGCCTTGGGGAGGTGTCAAGGGCATTGAGCTCCTTGGACATGAAAAGTGCCCGATAAATGCCATTTCTCATCATTTCTCTTGGCGTCAGTTCTGCTATTAAATGGGACGGAGGCAACGGGCTCAGAGAGCAGGTTAAGTGCACACCGAACGCAGATGTGTCCAAGTGTCTGTAAAAGCGCGGTGCTCTGCTGGCACTGTTCCCTAGTGGCTTAAAGTGCCCGCCTAGTAAGCAGGCGATCCTGGGTCTGAATACCAGCGGTGCCTCTCTCCGTGTCTTGTTGTGCCGAATGTATCATTTCAGACAAACATGTACAGCTTGGTTCAGTTTAATGCAAGAATTCATTTCCTTTCTGGAATAACTTGTTTTTGAAGAAATCCATACAGCTTGTGAAAGATGAAATCCATTTCTTGGTTGTCAGTGGAAAAAGATTGCCGGCTGCAAGAAGCGCAAGTGATTGTTTTCTTTGACCATAAACCTGCAAATGTAGGGAGCACAAGCGGCTGTCAGTCTCTGTGGCGCAATCGGTTAGCGCGTTCGGCTGTTAACCGAAAGGTTGGTGGTTCAAGCCCACCCAGGGACGCATGTCTCCGTTTTTCCAATGTAAACATCATCACCGCTAAAGAAGATGGTGCAGAAGGCTCCACAGTCGAAACGTTGTGCTTCTTTTCTTCTCTTTTCAGCATGGAGTAAACCTTTGCTTGATCCTTTGCAGCCTACGCATGCTGACACAGCTACCTTTCTCTTAACGCGCCTCAATCATTATTCACCAAAACCATCAGCAGAATGTGTCGCCTTTGTGGTGGTGTCACTCCTCTGCTTCACAAATGTCCTTAGTGACGGACCATTTCTTTCTGCCATTTTTCCGGAGCGGTTATTGATTGCTCCATCATTTCCCTCATACTTTCCATCCCTAGATTGAAAAAAAAAAAAAAACAGAAACAGGCTGACAGGACGACAATCAAATTGCAAAAACTCATCAAAGCACTCGATAGAGTATTTGAATCCACAAGTAGCTACGAGCAACTTTGTCCTGGCTTGCATAGAAGTCGGAAAATGTCAAAAAGAAAAAGATGGTGGCTTTTTCATATCTGTTCTTTTATTTTTAGTTCGTTGGCTCTTCTGTCCATTGTCCTCCTGCCTGGCTCTTGACCTGTGACTGTCTGAACGCACACATTAGACTTTCAGGCGGGGGATTTGTCCTGAGCCTCTGTGAAAGACCCACCCACCCCCATAAATAACTGCTCTAGAAACACATGAATGCAAAACTAAACCACAGCTTAAAGAGGAGCTTGTCATGACCGCCAGGCAGTTAAGACCAACTCTTAAGCAATCTAAACAGCACCAGCAGCGGGTGATTATTAACAAACGCCGCCGCACGAGTTAACCCACCTGCACACACTCCACCGTGCGGTACGCAGTGCTATTTTTACCATCTTTACCTGCTTCCCGCTGGTATTGAGTCTACTCCTTGAGAGCTCTACCTGGCGTTTTTTCCATTACCTCGTTTATTCTGGATATTGGACTCCCCTTCTGCCTTTTCGACTTTGGACCTCGCCTCTCACCTCGGACTGTTTGCCACCAGTGTTCTCCCTGGATTACGACTTACCTTACGCCTCTTGACCACGAAACAAAGCAAAGCAGAGCAAAACAAAATGAACAAACGAAAACCCTCACGTCCCGCACTTGCATATAACGCCGTTACGTGCCCAAGCGGTATTGTACGTCATCCTAGCACTGCACCCCGGGGCGTACGGTATATGGGAACTAGCACACACCACGAATCGTCTCGAATCACTCCCTACAGCTGTAAGGCACCTTGAAGCATGCACCCCCAACATTCTTCTTTGCGCATTTGTGAAAGGTAAACTCTTGAGCAAACTCTGAACCAGCTCTAAGGAAACTAATCTGATTAGACGTTACTTTGACTCATCTTTTAAGGGACCCTTGTTAATTGGAGAAATCAATGATTTCGAATGAATTCTGTATGCGTTAAAAGACAGCTATACACAGAAAACATGCAGGACACTTCTCATGATGTTTCCCGAGCCAAAACACAGTGCGTTTTTCCAAGCCATCTGACAAAGCCCGCCCACTGAAAACTGCAGCAAATCGTGTAAAGACGTTCAACTTTGTAACTACTGCACGCACAGGAAGCAGAATAAATTCCTCTTTTCAAACTGTCAAAGGTTTGCTTTGCGAACACTGCAGGACATCGCACAATGTCTTTTGAACGGGGACAAACGATTTCTTATGGGGCACAGTAAGTACAGACGTTTAAAAAGCTCCACTCATGCCGACGATGCAGCATGAAGAAGCGCAACCTAACGTTTGCATTCCTAGCAAATTCCTTTTATTTTTTGATAAATAAAGACAGTCTTGTTTAACAAACAACACAAACAACATTTTACATTGTCAATTCAATTCAAATCAATGTATTTCTATATAGCGCCTTTCACAACAAGGTTGTCCCAAGGCACTTAACAATGCAAGTTGTTAAGAGCCTTGTGTCTAATATGCCGCCTAGGTAACGTGCTGTCTCTTTGAGGCAAATGTTTAAATCCTCTGAGTTAAGTGCTGAAGTTATAGTAGTCCTATCAGTATTGTTGCCTCCGATCAACAGATCCTCATTTTTCTCAGAGTTGAGTAACAAAAAGTTTTCACACATCCAAGTATTTCCTTCCTTAATGCATTTAACTAAACTGATAATAGAAGAGTTGTCGTTTGGTGTAAACAAAATGTTTATTTGAGTGTCATCAGCATATGAATGAAAGTTCATATTATTTTTTCATATTATCCTACCTAGCAGCAGCATGTAGAGAGAGAGAGCAATACTGGTCCCAGCACTGATCTTCTGGTACCCCAAATTGAACTGGTGACATTGATGAAGCAGTACAATTATTAGATATTTGAACATAATGAAAACGATGAGTTAAATGTGAAGTAAACCACTGAAGGACGGTTCCAGATAAGCCAACCTCAAACTCAAGCCTGTGTAACAAAACAGAGAGGTCAACCGTGTCAAAGGCAGCTCTAAGATCTAGAAGCACAAGCACTGTTGCATTCCCCGCATCAGTAGCTAAGAGAATATCATTTACGACTCTTGTTAATGCAGTTTCAGAAACCAGACTGAAATTTCTCAAGTATATTATTTGAATCCAGATACGATTGACGTTGGGCAACAACTATTCTCCCAAGACTTTTAGATTGAAATGGGACCTTTGAGACAGGCCTGTAGTTGTTAAGAACTTGTGGATCCAAATTTGACTTCTTAAGGAGCGGTCTAACAACCACTACCTTAAATTGATCAGGTACAACGCCTGACGCAAGCGATGCATTCATCATGCTAATTATAGGTCCTGCCAGTCCTTCGAGGGAATCTTTGACTAGCTGAGTGGGGATGGGATCTAGCGAACAGGTGGTTGACTTTGTCTTATGTCTGTGTTTATGAGTCCACCATAAGAAGAAATCTGAACAGGAGTGGTGATTATGCGAGGTCACCATGGAGGAAACCACTGCTCTCCCCCCCAAAAAAACCACCACTGCCCCTCTCAAGTTTGCTAAAGACCACATGGATGTTCCACAGCAACTCCTGGAACAATGTTCTGTGGACAGACGTGACAAAAGTTGAAAGTTAAAGGAGTACATCAACAACAGAGTGGCTGAAACAGAAGAAATTCCGTATTTTGGGATGGCCAAGTAAGAGTCCTGACCCCAATCCCATTGAAGTACTGTGGCGTGATCTGAAGCAGGCCATTCAGCGCAAGACATCCCAAAAATATACATGAACTGAAACAGTTTTTCATAGAGGAATAGGCCAAAATACCTCCTAACCGCTGCTCAGGTCTGACCAGCCGCTACAGAAAGTGGGGGTTGAGGTTTTTGTCATAAAGGAGGTTCCACTAGCTCCTTAATATAAGGGTTCACGTACTTTTTCCATCAATGACCTTGATTGTTTAAACCATTTGGTCAATAAAGAAACAGCAATGTCAAATGTTGGGCGTGTGTTGTTTGTTAAATCACACTCTCTTTATTAATTATTATGACTTAGATAAAGATAAGATCACATGTTAGGAGCCATTCATGCAGAAATCCACATCATTCCGAAGGGCTGTTTACAAAAGTTTTTCTCCCAACTGTATGTGAGAGAAAAGCAGAGACGCTCACTGAGTAAGGTGGGGTTGTAGCTTTGCAAATCACAAGGACATTTGTATGCTCAAAATGGGACAGGAGCACCCCAGATGGGACTCGAACCCACAATCCCTGGCTTAGGAGGCCAGTGCCTTATCCATTAGGCCACTGGGGCACACTGGGGAAAGTTAGGCAGCAGAAGGTTTACTGTGACCTGAGAAGGACCGGCATCCAATCACGGTGGTACACACACACACACGCTCTCACTCATCTGAGCTACACGGCTACCAAGATGATCTCAGGTGCGCCGAGCTGGTACGGAACATATTGAACTGATCGACGGCGAATTGTCTCTCAGACAGGCTTTTCACCTCTAAGCTCCCTGACTGACAGTGATCAGCTAGGTAGTGAAACAGTCAGCTGCTTCTAAGCCTTAAACAGCTGCATCGCGGCGCTTCCACAGAGAGATGATTTGAAAGCCAAACATCGCCCATTGGGAACACCTTACTATCACTAGTTTAAGAGACTCTTAAGGTCTTGAAGAGGTGCCTGTCTAATAGCATGCGCTTTGCAAGCTATAGGTGTTTAGGCTGAGGCAGAATGCCTGTTAACAAAATGTTTTTCTAAAGGGGCCTCGCACTCTTTTCCAAGCAATGGTCACCATCCCCACCGAGTGTCACAATGTGGTCATGTCCTAGGACATCACCTGTTAGTCTCCATTTGTCTGCCACCAACACTTTAGGTTACGGGGTCACAACCGCACCCCGGAGACCAGAGGAGCCGTTGGCGTTCTGGCGGCGCAGATTGGGCTGAAGGTGGGGCGCTTGAATCTCGCTGTTGGAGGCCGTCTGAAACTGACCCAAGCCTTTCCCTTGAATTAAATGTAAATAAGAAATGAACCCCAGATGCACATGGAATCAATCACGTGTTTCCTTTGAGCCGTTTCAGAGACTGCTCCAGAGTTTACCTTGCACAGATGCGCAAAGATTAATGATGGGGGTGCACGCTTCCAGGCGTCTTACAACTGTAGGGACTGATTAGAGACAATTCGTAGCTTGTGCTCATTTCCCTCTATTCCCCGTGTTGCAGTGGTAGGATGACGTAAATTCCTGCTTCGACACATAACGGGATTATAATCAAGTGCAGGAGCTGAGGGCTTTAGTTTTGTTTCGTTTTCCATGGCGTTCGTAAGCGCGCAAATCAAAGGCAAATTCCTGCGTCTAACACGAATGTAAATGCTTTTGAAAGTGCAGTGTGGTGCAGCTTGTAAAATCCTTGTCCACATTTGTGGTTTGTTGATGTTTGTTCTGTCTGCCAAAGTTGCATTTTGACATCCGGACGGGGGGACTTTAACATTTGAAGCCACCTCGCAGTCCGTGTTTGATTATAGGAGGAATGCGGCGGCGGCGGGCTCGCTTTTGTCGTGGTCGAGAGGTTAAGGCGATGGGCTCGAAATGCGTTGGCGACTCCCCGCGCAGGTTCGAAACCTGCCGACTCCGGCGTCTGCCGTACGTCGCCTTGTGTCTGCGCGGCAGAGGCGAAGTGCTGCTTCTCCTTTCCCGGTACTATAAAAACGCTAAATCGCTTGGACCCGCTGCCATGGAAAGCAAGACTTCAGATAACCACACATTTTGCGTTCGCACCTCTGGTGCTCTACTTATGCCTTTGAAAACCTAATGAATAAAGCTGAAAGAACCGACACGATATGTAGGTGCTCGTAAAGCACGCAGTAAAGAACTGTTAACAGCAAGGGTTTCAGTGGGTTAACTGAGGAGAAGGCGTGATCACTAATTGTTGACTTTTTATTTGGTGTTAGAAACACTCTTACTGTGCATGACGTGCAACAAATGTAGCCACAGAAATTGCATCACGCTTTCATGTATGCTATTGCAGACCCCAACGTTGCCTAGATAGAAAACCGAAATAGCCGTGGGTTTGCTTGCTGGTCTGAAGGATCTCTCTTCGAATCTCTATCATTTGTCAATGGAAGTAAAAGGCGTTGCAATCTCATACGTTCAGAATCAAACCCGCAGCTGTTGTTCGACTTTATTTCTTGACTAATTACAACTGAGTGTCGCATGAGCAGTTACGTAAACTTGTCTGGTATATTTGAACACAAATGCCGTTCTTCAATTAAAACTAACAGTACATTGTCAGGGACATTCAGTTCTATACAAACAAGAGACAGACAAGAGAATATTTCTACCTTTCATGTGGACTACGTGTTGACTTACTGATCGGAATAATTGAAAAGTTCGGGTCCATAGCGGATGCAGTGCGTGCTAATTAAAACAGCAACGCTAAGCTCTCAGCACCGTACTGAGCCCAGGTGTTTTTCTAAAGCTGTCAGGTGCAGTTCATTTACATGAAGGAAATCTCTTACTGGGTACAATTACAATGCAGTAAGTAGCACAGACTACTTAGGGAGCAGCCCGATGCGTTTAAAAATGACCCGAGCCAGGTAGGAGTCGAACCTACAATCTCCTGAGTCGTAATCAAACGCGTTATTCATTGCGCCACTGGCCTTGGTGTGACGCTGCTGGACTGTAACCCAGTGAGCTCAGCCCTGCAACTAGTAAAATATTACCCCCGGTCCATTCTTTTCCAAAAGTGAGAAACACCTGTTTTCTACATGTTGTCTGTTTTAAAACCATATCTCTTTAAACCAAACCAAGAGTTTGTCTTTTGCACTGATATTCTGATTCATTTCGATTTCAAAGAAAAAAAACATTACCTTCCAAAGCATCATAAAATTGTCCCTTCTTCCAGACTCTACTTCTCTCTTGTAGCAGTACAGCAGACCTTTCCAGGTGAGCAGATCATAGAGTCCGAAATGAGCTTCCTCCATCAAGCAAAGTACCTGAACATGACTCTATCTTCATAAAAGCGCCCCTGTAATAAATAAATTAAATCCGAAATCAAGAGGGCAGTTGCCTACTAAAATACAAGAAGTCATCAATTTTAACCTAGCAACACATTAAAGGCTACATCTATACAAGTACGATTCTAAAAATGCTCACCAGATTACGTTTTAAGAAGGACCTGCGCCTCAGGTTCCGCCGAGATCTTAACTCGGATGGCAGGATTCAGAGTCCGGAGTGCGGACTGATGGCGCACGGAGGGTCCATGTACTGTGGATCTCTCAGTGATCTTCCGCGTATTCAAACCGCCAGCGTGTGATTCCCCTGTCCCCGTGACCTCATTGCTCTGCTCTCTCCTCTGTGCAGCCGAGCCCGACTCACGGTAAAGTGAAAAAAAATATGCCCTCAACGTGAGATTTAGTCTGGAGCGAGGATAGATGTTACCTTTTTATCATTGAACAGGATGTATGTGATGTGGCGACTAGGTTCAATTTTGTATCCTCTTTAAAAGATTAAGGACTGGGGTGAGCGTGATTTACCACCCTTTCAGCTAAGAACCCGACGTGCGCACCGTTTAAGCTGCATAAACTCGGTCGTTTAACTCTTCTCCATTAGTAGGGTTAAGGTTAAAGAAAAAAACATTGCTGACTTTTTTTTTGCCAGCCGCTAGCGCTGATTAGCAAGGTTTGTATTTCATGTTTTGCAAGTTGCATCCATTTTAAGAAAAACAAGTCCCGTTAAAGACAGGAAATGAATACTTGCATTTAATTAAGTCTAGCCGTAGGCGGTTGTCCATAATGACCAGTACTGTTCGAGAAGACAGAACAAAGAAGGCATCGCTGGGATTCAGACCCAGGATCTCCTGTTTACTAGACAGGCGCTTTAACCAACTAAGCCACGGCGCCCCGGGAGTGTTGCCCTTTTGCAGCCACTTGGACACACCTTTAGAAAAACATTTTGTTAACAGGCATTCTGCCTCAGCCTAAACACCTATAGCTTGCAAAGCGCATGCTATTAGACAGGCACCTCTGCAAGACCTTAAGAGTCTCTTAAACTAGTGATAGTAAGGTGTTCCCAATGGGCGATGTTCGGCTTTCAAATCATCTCTCTGTGGAAGCGCCGAGATGCAGCTGTTTAAGGCTTAGAAGCAGCTGACTGTTTCACTACCTAGCTGATCACTGTCAGTCAGGGAGCTTAGAGGTGAAAAGCCTGTCTGAGAGACAATTCGCCGTCGATCAGTTCAATATGTTCCGTACCAGCTCGGCGCACCCGAGATCATCTTGGTAGCCATGTAGCTCATATGAGTGAGAGCGTGTGTGTGTACCACCGTGGTTGGATGCCGGCCCTTCTCAGGTCACAGTAAACCTTCTGCTCAAAAAAAGTGAGGTAAAACCTCACTCTGCACAGTAAAACCTCAAAAAAAAAGTGAGGTTTTATTTAATCTCTGACCAAGGGAAACGTTTCATTTTTTCAAAGAAATGTTTGTTAAAAAGTAAAGTCATAGTTCGATGGGATTCAATCATAGACCGTGTGATATGGAAGTCAGGAACCTAACCCACAGCACCACCAGCACAGTCATATGCTGAGTGCTGAAAAAGCACTACAGAAACATTATCGACAGACAATGTACAGCGTGTACTATTCTTGTGTTGCGGTACATGAATATAATTATATCGTTATTAATTTCTAATTTATAACTTTATTAACTTTATAAATTTATTAACGTTATTAATTAATTTCACGACGCACAGACAGGGCGCGGGGAGCCGCCGCCTGCAAACACAGCTCCAGGCAGGACTCCACTCCACAGGAGCCGCAGAGCAGAGGAGATGGGGGCAGCTTAGCTCCTGTGCAGAGACCTGAGCTGCTGTTGCTGCAGACACTGTCTTTTCTGCACTCGGGGTAGGAGTGAATGTTGAGTTGCCCTTAGAAATGAAGCAGAGCACTTCAACGGCACGGGTGTGTGTGTGTGCGCCCTGGTGATTCTGGGAGACAGATCGAACCTGGGCTAAAAGAGAGGGGGCTTAGCTGTCTTCCATTTGCTAGTTTAAAGTTGTACAACCCATTTGTATCTGCTAGGCGGCGCAGTCGCCGTGCACAAAGAACGCTTTGAAAAGCGTCAAAGGCAAGTCATTCTGAGTTGGTCGTTTGTGTTTTCCGTTCAGACGCGAAATGCTGAAATGATCTCTCGGCTCCTCGGTTGTCATTTCTGCTCCGTAAAGGAATCACAGCACCCGTCGGCTTCCAGCACAGTGGGTCGGGACACGATGCCGGGGGTCGGAGAGAGCGATGTCTTCCTCGTTAGTATAGGACCTGTCACCTGTCCCCACCTGTCACGCGGGAGACCGGGGTACATCAGGACGCGCATTGAAGTGAAAGCAGGATGCGCTGCGACATGCACTGTGCAGATCCCGCCACACTAAGAGGTGAGTGGGTCTGTTCGATCACAGCGCTAGGCGAATCCCCAATCCCCTTTTGTGCGTGGCGACAAAAGAAGTCTGTTTCCGCCCGGCTTTGAACCGGGGACCTTTCGCGTGTGAGGCGAACGTGATAACCACTACATTACGGAAACGGTGGTAAGATGTGCCCAGCGGCCCAGCGCTGAGCTTCGCCATTGCGATTCAGCTGCTTCCAGTGCCTTTATTGGAGTGTGCTGATGGACCGTGCTCTCTCTCCAGAGACCAGCACGCCTGTCATGGACGGAGCAGGAAAGGCGCCGCCACATTCTACAGCCCTCTCCACGCAATCGACGAAATCGGGCTACTGAAGTGGAGAAAATCGCCTCTCCAGAAAGTGCAAATATCATCTTGGAGAGTATAAATCCTATTGCCGAAGGTCAGCCCTGTCTACCAGAGTGACCCTCCCACCTCCTGCAGCGATGGTCAGCTCGTCTCACACGCGAGAAGTTTTGGCTGGAAACAAGCGCCCCCTCTTCTCGCACGGTTTGCACGTTCGAGAAGGATCTTCTTCACATTCGCCCATGCAGTTCCCAGTCTTGTGGACGAGGACAAAAAGAGCACACAAGGGCTCATCCAGGAGTTGAACCCAGGACCTCCCACACCCTAAGCGAGAATCATACCCCTAAACCAATGAGCCACAGCAGCACTTTCCATTTTATTCTGTCAGCGAGCTTGAGGACGGGGGAGAGGCGTCATTCGCTCGTCCAGTCAGACCTTCATCAATAAGTCAAGAAAGCCGCAATTACACGACTGCCTTGCAGACGAAGGGCAGTGAACTGCACCCGGTAAGAGGGGAACAAGCGGCACTAGGCGACACCGAGGCATGAGCCCCAGCGAGGGGGGTTAGCTTGCATGGTACAGCGCTCGCTTTGCATGCGAGAGATAACGGGATCATTTACCACGTCCTCCAGGTGTGTGCTTAGAGCTTGATGTGCCGAAAGGTGTCCTTTAGCCTGTGGTCACGCCTTGCATGGAGAGCGTCATGCAGCTGTCAATCATTTTGCAGCCACGCCCCCTCTTCATCTTCTCTCTGCCTTGAGCGTCTCCGCCACTCTCTCTTGACATTTCATGTCAGCATGTCAGAAGTCCGAGTGACGTTTTTAATGGCTGAGTGAGGGCACGATGCTGAAGCAGAGAGGCCACTTCAGCCAGAGAGACTTGTGCTAGGTGAGATCTGAAAAACGGACTCGCAACAGAAACAGACCAAAAAAGTATCGGTGAGATCAAAAGGCAAATGCAACATCCAGCAGAGGGCGTCTAAAGATTAGGGAACGGGCGACTGAAATCCATATGAGGCAAACTTTCCAGCTGTGTACTGCAGCTGGCCTCGTTGGCGTAGTTGGTAGCGCGTCAGTCTCATCGTCTGAAGGTCCTGAGTTTGATCCTCACACGGGGCAGGGCTGCTTCCTCTCTTGCTCTTTTCAAACACTTGCGGCAACTGTTCGCTCATAACCACGTCTGGAATGCGTGACCTTTACACGGGGGAGAAGCAACGCCGCATCCCTTTTCTAAAGAACATTCACATTCAGAAATAAGTCAAGAAATTTGCCATTACTTTAGCTCGCGCTGCTGTCAGCCTGCCCATGTTGCCAAAGAAAGATTCACTCGGCGTCAACATGACAGAACAGCGATCACTTGAAAACACTGTTCCACACTCCGTAAGCAAGAACTTCAGTGTTTGCAGTCACCCGATATGCCGATAGTCAAAGGAGCACAAAACATGAAGCGTCAAAAGACAAGTTGAGTTGATGGAAAGAGCCTTGAATTGATGAGCACAAAAGTTCAGCTCGTACAATAGGCAACGAAGGTCCCGGCGTCATCATCGCACTTGAAAGGACTGCCTTGCAGACTAAGGGCATAGGGAGGTTGCTGTTTTCAGATGGAGGCATTGGGATGGTGGGCCGAGATCTATTCTTCTTAAGGAATTCTTCATCGTGAAAGATCGGTCCACAGGTCATCCAAAGAACTTACAAATTTTTTGGACTCAGGGAGTCACGTGCTTCCGGAAGGGAGTGAAGTGATCAAACACATGACATGCCCCCTTGATCTCACATGCACAATTCTGCTGCAACATGCACAGCTACCATCCACACCAGGCAGTGGGGCTTCAGCAGAATTTGCTACGCCACCTGCAATTACATATCCAGCTGCACACATATACATGGCCCCTCTGTCCTTTTCAGGATCTCAAAAAAAAGCATAGCGTGGTTTTCCTGTAACCTGATTGACCGCATCTCCCTCAGAATGTGCCCCGTTGCATTCATTGCTGAAGCAGGACGGAGGCTAACGGACATGCCAGAACAGTTAGGCTCAGCGATCTCTCCAAAATATTGTGGTTGTAGTGGAAGAAATATGGTTTAAATTGTACCTTGGTATTTCAAACTCTCTCTAGAATGTTATCCTTTTCTATTTTATTTTGACAGGAACTGGCTAATGACACTAGATGAAAAGAGAAGAAAGAAATCACAACGTTTCGGCCGTGGAGCCTTCTTCAGGTGTGAGGGCTCCACGGCTGAAATGTTGTGTTTTCTTTCTTCTCTTTTAAGCATGGAATAGACCTATTACTTGTTCCTTTGCAGCCTACGCATGCTGACACAGCTCCCCACCTGAACTGCTAATGATGCCTGGTAGTTTGTGGTACTTGGGTATTGTCTTATGTTTGCTCAAACTGCATATGTGTGATTGCATATTTTTGGGTATTTTCATATGTCAATATTTAATTCACTGACATTCCTGTATGCTTGGAAGAAAGGTAGATTGGATTTGGCACAGGACGCCTGCCCATATTAGTTGATCATTGTTGGGCTGGAAAAACAATGATAAAAAGTGTATGAAAAAAGCTCTCTCCAATATTTCCCTTCTCTTCGCCATGGTTACACTGCCTGTTCTTTCCGTCTTTTGTCCTTCTACAAAGATTCCAGGGCTCTTTTTCCACCATAATATCAGAAGCCAAAAAATAACCATCTAATGTGTAAACAGCATTTGTAATGTTGGTAGCTGGAAGAGGTTAAGTATGTTTGCAAGACCTAGTTGATTACACCACAGACTTACTTTGTTGTTGTCAGTTTTTTTTTTCTCTTTTAAAGGCTGTAGGTGGGGTGTGATGGACTGTACCACTATCATAGAAGATTTTTTCAGGACACATCCCAGTTCCATAGTAGAATTTATCAATAGTAGAATTCCATAGGACATTATTTACCAACATATTACCCAGTGTGAGACTCTGCCAGTAAACCTCAGAGCATTGAGTTCTCCACTGATAAAGATGGCTGTCTGAAGTCATGAAATCCACTGCTGGAATGCTTGAGAGACTGTAATTGAATCTTGGCTGGAATTAGGCTTTCTATTAGTGTTGATTTTTGGGAATTATGTGGTAAAAAGGGAAAACTCCTTTACTTTAGTCACTTTGAATGTTCAAATGTACAGAACCTGCAAAACTAAGCAATGAAAAAAATCCATCACCACTCTCATGATAGCATAACTCATAGTCTCTGCTGTTGTGTAACAATACACACTTTCAATTTTCTTATCGCCTGTCTCCAGAGAGAATGTTGTTAGTGCTGATGACCTTGAATTAGACCTTGTTGACTCTGTAAAACAATCTTCCTCTGCTTAGATTTTCACTCAGATTGATTTTGTTCTCAGATTATTCCTGGCAGGACTGAGTTTCTAAGACATGAAAAGTGAAAGAAAAAGTACAGAAGATCAGCCCTTGAATATACAACATTGTGCAGTGAGATTGTTAAATGTATTAGCTGCTATCCCGTGCTAGAGCCTGTCGTGGTAAGCAGTGGATGACAGGATCTAGCATAGATACTAATGAAACACTGTTAATGAAAGATAAAACACTTGAGTCTTATTTTAGTTTTCCATTTCCCTTTCATTTGTGATGTACTGTACAACAGGCCACAGAACATGCACAAAAACAGATATGCACACATTCACACCAGGCAATGACAGTCTGCCCAGTCAGAATCTGAGCTGAGGTATCAGAATTCTGAATTCCCTGAATTCTGTCATGGATCATCCACAATAAGGGCAATGTTTGAACACGAGGATCCCCAGGAGAGAGCCTAGTAACATAAATCTTGGAGCAAAAGCAGATGATTATCTTCATAGTTTGTGTGGTTGAGCCAAAGTTGAGCATGAGGATATGTGAGTCACCATTCTTAGAAATGGATCCAACTTCAGACAGGTGTAGCGGTGAGGCTTAATAATAAGGCAGAATTAAGTGTTTCTGAGCTTTCCCAAATTAGGCCTCATTTCTCTGTTCATCTCTGTGGTGCAGCCACAGAGAAACCATTCATGCAAGGTGATTTAAGGTCCAAGGACAGCTCCCAAAGGGGGATGCACTTAGCTAAGCCTGGCTATCATGATCAATGGTCATCCGTTGGTGCCTATCTGTCTAGGGAGTGCGAGTTGGACATCTGGATTGCATTCCTAAGTGTCAGGACTAAGTGACTCATATCTCACCTTGATCAACCAATCAGGGACTGGTAGGGCCGAGTAACCCACGTGGGACTCTGATGCCCATGGAACTTTCAGCCAATCAATGAGCTGAAGTTCCTCCAGGTAAAAACAGGCAACACAGAGAGCCTGAGAGATTCAGAAAGGGAGATTCAGACAAGATTCAGATTCAGATTCAGATTCAACAAGATTCTGTGAGAATTCCAGGGCAGGACGGCCCAGGAGCAGAAGGCTCCCAAGGGCAGGACATTCTCGCAGCGCGCCTCCTGACCATCCTGAGACTCAGCCCGGACAACCACGGAACGGCCAGTGTGTCCGAGTGCCAGAACTTTCCTTTGTTCTAAGAGTCTAGAGTGGAGGTTGCCAGAGAGTAACCAGCAGCAGGCCTCCTGAACAGGTCGGAACTGTGGAAAGCTGAATCACTATTCAGAACTAGCTCTTCATCAGGAACGAACCAGTCCTCTTCCTGACTTGCTGGGACCCACAGTCATCTTTTCTCCTGTGCACAAACTTTGCTAGTTAATGCCAACAGTGAGCATCAGCAGCGCACCGTCGCAAGCCGCACAGCACAGCCTGGCACGGAGCCAGAGAGCGCGGATTGGACAGCAACAGCCTGCAACTGTTTCTTTGTGCCCGCAGGAGATCTGAATCCCCAAAGATTGGATGAGTATTCAACTTCAATGCATTACAGCTCGAGAATTCAATTGTTATCCCAACCAGTTGATATCAATTTAATTCCTAAGAGTTATGTACTTGTTTGAGTATCTAATGTAGAAGTTGTAACCAAGTTCACTTTACGAAACGGTCTTAATGAATGATATACTGAACGTATGTCCTCTTGATGTGTAACACTTTGTAACTGATTGAATATATATCTTTTGTATTCTGATAACCCTCTCGATAAGATCTGTTAGGTTTATATGCATATTCTATGTATTAATAAATGTATCCTCGTGTATTAGTACCTGTGTGTGCGCGTTGTTTGAGTTATGTCGCATGGTTGGATTCTAAAGCCATCAAAAGAATCAACTTTGTGATTTACTGCTACAATTAATAATTGTCTCAGTAAATGCCCAAACCCTACAGAACTGGTGCCTTCAGAGAGCCACTATGATTACATATTTGGCGTCCCTGAACCGGCTATGAATCACTACATTTAATTGGCGTCCCTGGCACGGGCGTGGCAAGACTGAAATGAGTCAACCAAGCGAATAATTCTTATAAAACGCCGCGGGTTTCATACACGACAATACAGTGTGCTGAAAGCCGAAAGGAAAAAAAGTTCCCCTTGCTCTTTAAGCAGTGCTTGATTGTTTTGTGATCTTTTGCGATCTACCGGGTCGATTGCATACTTGATCTTGTGGTTTTCTGTGGTAAAACTGTAATTTCGTACTTAAAAGTAATACTCTTTAAGTTTAACGATGGTTGCTAAAAGGTCTGAATTCGAGTCGCTATTAAGCACTCTCTCTAGCAGCGACAGGTCTGACCACGATCTCTTCCATATCTCCGTCAGCGGAGAAGCTAGAATAAATCTCCATTCTCTGAGAGAGCTAGCGAAGGACATAGAGAGATTTGACCCCGCAGTGTCAGAGAATAATATCAAGAGTTATATTCAAGACCTCAGGTATACCCTGCAGTACCTGCCAAACGCCACAGAACAGGAGAAAGTGTTTCTGGTCAGGAAAACTACCAGCAGAGCTGTACATGAGTGGATGGCTAGGCAGATGAAAGAAGTCTGTAATGACTTTGAGCAGCTATGTCAAGCACTTATCGAAGAATACAGTGCGTTTATTGACCCGACTGCCGCGATAGCCGCCGCTCTTAACATTAAGCACGAGAGAGCAGAGTCCCCTCGCGAATATTACGAGAGACTTAGACGAACTTATTTTGCAGGGCGAAATGATGAGGGTTGCGAAGAGAACACACATTTCAAGGGTTTATTCATTGCGAATCTCCACCCGTCAGTCAGAAAGATGATCTTAATGCATACAGATGCACAGACCATGAAAATGACTGATATTAAGAGATTCGTGCAGAAAGCCTGGGAGTATGATGTCCAAAGTCGCTCTGAGCAAAAAGTTGCTAAAGCGACTGCGTTCGCCGTCAGAGCCAGGAGGGTTAATTCCCCCCTGCTCGAAGGAGCACAGGCTCCTGAGCTGGCTAAGCCCCGTTCCAAAGCACTCACACAGGACCGCACCCAGCGTCCTAAGTGCCATGAGAACACCGGGGGAGGGAAAGGGCTAGAAAAGGCTGAACAAAAGGATTCAGTAGCCGCCCGCCTGGCCAGGCTGGAACAAGCTTTATTAGGACAGGGACAACCGCTCCCCAAGGCTGCCGGAAGCGTGAATGAGCTGATACTCTCCACTGGAGGAGGCGGAGACCCGCCCCCTCTCCCTCCCTCAGTCTATCTGATTGAGCGGAAGGGTTCCTGCCTGGATAAGGTCAGCCACTCCCAAGTGAGTGCTGACTCCACCCCTGAAGTCACAGAGCAGGCAGTAAAACAGAGAGGAAAAGCAGGAAGCTTTTACCTCAAGGCTGCCATGGGAGATGTCTTACCCAGTGAGACACTGATTGACACTGAGGTTGAAAGGTGTTTGATGTCACACGGCAAGCTCAAACGGGTAGAAAAAGAAAAGGACATGCGACTCAGAGAGGAACCTTTGGTGGATCACCAGAAAGGCAAAGTGTGGAAACAGGTCAAGGCTCCTAAGTCTTCTGTACAGAAGGAAAGGGGGGCCAAGAGGCAGACTGTGCTCACACAGTGCCCACCGAACACAGAAGCCCATGCGGAGATTCCTTCTGTTCCCTCTGGACAAGAAATAAAAATATTTTCTTGTTCCCCGAATATACAGGGAAGTCGTGTCCCGGCCGAGGTCTCAACAGCCTCCCTGCCACAGGAGCGGTGCTCCAAGCAGCCGCCTGATCCACCAGGTAAAGCACACACCTTTTACATCCCTAAAGAGGAGCAGATCTCCCCACCTGGCGATGAAAAGGAGCTTTCCCTGTACACCCTGGCACCCAAGAGGGGTCAGGACCACCACCCTGCAGTGGTGGAAGGGATCCAGATGGCAGGAGAGCAGGTTGGTGATGTAGCCCTCACCCTTAGCCCTGAGAGGTCCTCTATTAGTGAGGATCTGCTTGAGCAGCTGTCACAGGGCCACCGCCAGGTGCCCCTGGTGCAACATTCACAGGTTAGACAGGAGGTCCAGCTGGACGCTGAGACTACTGCGCTGTGGACACACCTGATCCCAGATGCTGATTCCCTCTGCTTTGACCCAGGGAACCTGCAGTCAGGTAACATTATTTCTCACGACTACCAGGTAGTGAGTGAGACTGACCTGATTGTTCCTGCCTCAACGGCAGGGTTGCCTACACACCCAGTCCCCCAGAAGGGACAGGGAATGAAAGCCGAGCCGGTTTTCTTACAGCCACCAGCTCAGTCTGTCAGTCTGAGTCTGACCAACAGTGGTTCAGCCAGACTGGAGCTGGATGGTAAAGTCACCCGCCTGCCAGTGCAGGACATCGCAAAGAGGGATGTCAGAATCCCCGCCTGCACTGACATGGGCCTGGTGAGTGATAGTAAGTTCAAAGACAGTGAACTAGCTATCCCACTGCTGGGGCAGCTCCCTGAACCCCTAGCGAGGGAAGGGGGGAGCGAGCAGGTGTCCTACACCTACCCCCAGCGAACGATTGTAAACATGCCGATAGAGGGATTCCTCAATCAGGAGGTGTGCAGGGTGAACCTGAACAGTGAGAATAGGGTAACAATCCCAGATCACTCAGGTGCTCCAGATGACCACTCAGCCGAGGGTCAGGCATGCTCCACCGCTGCACCGCCCCCTGCAGGGTTCCTAGAGCACAGGCATGAACAAATCGAAAAAGCAAATGCCCTGGAAAAGGAGGAGCAGCATCAGCAGCTGCGTCAGATCTCCACAGATTTCCAGGATGTTGGTGCCCAAGATGCCACAGGGCATACTGAGAAAGACACCATGTACACGCTGCGCCAGCTTAGAAAGGCAACAGTCACTCAGAAGGAGATGACTGGGATCAGCCACCCGAAAAGACTTTTGGGAGGACTGATTGCTGCCACCACTGTTGTGCATTTGCTATTTCTGGTAGGTTTGTGTGCTACTGGCACTCTCACCCTGACTGCCCCAAGAAGGCAGGGGTCAGAGATGCCAGAGGGTAGTGACAGACTGTATCGACAGCAGCAAAAGTTGGAAAGCTTAGGGAATACCCTACAGGCAATTTCCTATGCAACAGGGTTAAATCTTATTCCCCAACCAGTGGACATGATTGTTGGTGTTATACAGTGGGTTTATGCTTGTGTGCAACAGGCCAGAATGTTGACACAAGACCTGTTAAGGGAGTTTAGTGCCACTGTAGCCAGTCTAACCACGGCACAAATCCCAACCCACTTGATTCCACTCTTCTCAGTAGAGGAGTGTGTGACATTAACCCCATCGCTCATAGCTCACCCAGAAGGCAATCCAAGATTGAATTCGGTTCCAAATCTTGAGATGGGTATGGCTACCAAAGCTATCCATTGGCTGTGTCTAAACGATTCACCAATGAAGGGTGTAAAGCTACTAACGAGCAGAGGGAGGTTAATGAACCCCATGAAGAGCAGGTGGGAAGTAAATGGCTGGTCAGCACACCACATTTAACTGACACTATGACTTGTGACGGGCATGATACAGCTACCACAATGCAGCTACCTAATCAAACAGTTTTCCTGTAAGTTCCCGAGGAGGCCATAGTACAGCATGGTAACTTAACACTGTACGGTCTGGAACCAGACAATATAAGACCAAACTTGAGGTCATGGATGCCTTCAGGTGCCACACTAAGGAATTGGATAGAAATCCAAGAAACAGTAAGCCCTGAAGAGGTACAGGTAGTTAGTTTGCTTTAATGGAACAAACCTCCAAATCACCCTAGCAGATACCCAACACAGGTGTTGTGGTTTATCGGGGGGCTGGGAACAGGAACTGTTGTTATTGTAACACTACTGCCGGGAAGCTGGATCATGACTGACAGTGTACTCTGAATGCTGTACTCTCACATCAAGATGTACTCTGGGTAGCACGAATGAGTCAAAGGTAGCATGTCAAAAGAAAGGAAGTGACTTCTCCCCAAATATCTACCACAGAGGTATCAGATATTGACAGTGAACTTCCTGATGTGTAATTCCTAGACTGAGATAATGTCTCCTACCGTGTTTATACATACTCCAGATGTTATTCATCCTGTTTGTATCCAATGCTGGTTCCGGTATGAATTCTCGAGGAGTAATGTAGACATTTAAGGTTAATGTTCTAATGGCAAGGGACATCACTTAACTCTGTTTTGTTTTGAAGGCAACAATGCCTCGGGACCTCGTGGCCTTCAAAAAGGGGGGATATGTAGCGGTGAGGCTTAATAATAAGGCAGAATTAAGTGTTTCTGAGCTTTCCCAAATTAGGCCTCATTTCTCTGTTCATCTCTGTGGTGCAGCCACAGAGAAACCATTCATGCAAGGTGATTTAAGGTCCAAGGACAGCTCCCAAAGGGGGATGCACTTAGCTAAGCCTGGCTATCATGATCAATGGTCATCCGTTGGTGCCTATCTGTCTAGGGAGTGCGAGTTGGACATCTGGATTGCATTCCTAAGTGTCAGGACTAAGTGACTCATATCTCACCTTGATCAACCAATCAGGGACTGGTAGGGCCGAGTAACCCACGTGGGACTCTGATGCCCATGGAACTTTCAGCCAATCAATGAGCTGAAGTTCCTCCAGGTAAAAACAGGCAACACAGAGAGCCTGAGAGATTCAGAAAGGGAGATTCAGACAAGATTCAGATTCAGATTCAGATTCAACAAGATTCTGTGAGAATTCCAGGGCAGGACGGCCCAGGAGCAGAAGGCTCCCAAGGGCAGGACATTCTCGCAGCGCGCCTCCTGACCATCCTGAGACTCAGCCCGGACAACCACGGAACGGCCAGTGTGTCCGAGTGCCAGAACTTTCCTTTGTTCTAAGAGTCTAGAGTGGAGGTTGCCAGAGAGTAACCAGCAGCAGGCCTCCTGAACAGGTCGGAACTGTGGAAAGCTGAATCACTATTCAGAACTAGCTCTTCATCAGGAACGAACCAGTCCTCTTCCTGACTTGCTGGGACCCACAGTCATCTTTTCTCCTGTGCACAAACTTTGCTAGTTAATGCCAACAGTGAGCATCAGCAGCGCACCGTCGCAAGCCGCACAGCACAGCCTGGCACGGAGCCAGAGAGCGCGGATTGGACAGCAACAGCCTGCAACTGTTTCTTTGTGCCCGCAGGAGATCTGAATCCCCAAAGATTGGATGAGTATTCAACTTCAATGCATTACAGCTCGAGAATTCAATTGTTATCCCAACCAGTTGATATCAATTTCATTCCTAAGAGTTATGTACTTGTTTGAGTATCTAATGTAGAAGTTGTAACCAAGTTCACTTTACGAAACGGTCTTAATGAATGATATACTGAACGTATGTCCTCTTGATGTGTAACACTTTGTAACTGATTGAATATATATCTTTTGTATTCTGATAACCCTCTCGATAAGATCTGTTAGGTTTATATGCATATTCTATGTATTAATAAATGTATCCTCGTGTATTAGTACCTGTGTGTGCGCGTTGTTTGAGTTATGTCGCATGGTTGGATTCTAAAGCCATCAAAAGAATCAACTTTGTGATTTACTGCTACAATTAATAATTGTCTCAGTAAATGCCCAAACCCTACAGAACTGGTGCCTTCAGAGAGCCACTATGATTACATATTTGGCGTCCCTGAACCGGCTATGAATCACTACACAGGCGTCAAAAGTAAGAGTATACAGTGCTGGGGCAATGACACTTCAATGATCAGAAGGATAACAAGAGTTTTAATGCATTGAAATTGATTTTCTGGTGATGCACACTGTCATGGAACTATTAATTTTTAAGGATCACTTACTGACGTCAGACAGCTGCCAATTCTCCAGACTGGAAGGATGAACAGTTTATCCCCCTAGGTACCATATTTCCATATTTCGAAGCATTGGAATAATACATGTCATACAGCAACATAAAAACAGGAAGACAAGTATCACAGCCCCTATAATCGGTGTTAGTAACTTAAAAGAAAAACATTCCCCCTGGCCCAAACAGTGATTCTAACCAGGAGAGAAAAGCCAGTGTATCTTTTATGCCTCTCTCTTTATTCACCTTGTCTTTTAGTTCTTTCAAATGCTGAATAGCGAGCGTAAGATTTCCGTAATCATAGTCATTAGCTGGAATATATGTACAACAGGAGTCTCCTACTAAAGCATAGACTCCTCCAGATGCTGCATTTTGAAGGTCCAGCACGAACCTGTTCTGAAGTGCCATTAATCTAACTCCCCTTAATTCTTGTTTGATAGCGTCTAAGCCTTCTAACGTGATATTAATAAAAGAGTACATTTCATAAAAAGTCGCATGGGTGAGGCTGTAGAATGAGGCATTAAAGCACATATATAACAAGATGCATTAAATTTCTTTAACTTTACAGTATGATTTATAAATTTATACCACAAATTACTCATATCCCCCTCATTATCAGTTTCATTCAGCCAGTTTGTATACAAAGAGGCTTCGTGTTTAGATTCTTCCTCTTTTGGGGTGGTGACAGGCTTCTACATAAAAAGGAAAAAGGCTGTGCACATCAGTCCCAAGCAGGTTATCCCCATCTGTCCTTGTGGAGACATCACTCCTGTGCTTTGCTCAGTTCGTTTGTGACCTTTTTACAGTGGGAAGCATGAATCCAGGGCACCATTTCTGTGACCTTCACAGCAGTGGCAGTGGTCAGCAGCACCTGGTACAGCCCCCTCCACCTGAGTGAACACCATTTCTTTTTCCTGAAGTCTTTCACCAGAATCCAGTCTCCTTATTCACTCATTAGTTCTTACAGCACAGGTAAATCCCTGTGGGCTGGAGCCCAGCATAATCCTAGGCTTTTTTGGTCAACATTGGTCAACAGATTGGTCAACAACTGGGTAATAACTCTTAGAAAAATCTACACATTGTTCCCCTGCCTCAGCTGTGACGTTTTGCAGAACAATTCTAGCTGAAGTTGTAAAATTTCTCTTTGTTCCGTTCCTGCAAAACATCTTATTATGAACAAATAAACCACAATAATCATTTGCATCTAGGGGAATCACTCCCAAGGGTAACCCCCCTTAAAACTATATTGTTCTACCCATCAGGTTCTGCCACTAGATAAGAGAACCTTTCCCATGAAATCATTTTTTGACCTTCATGATCCCTTCAGGGCGTACAATTAGCACAGAAGCAGCAGCTTTAGTCCACATGTTTTTCAAACAGGATATTAACGATATGATCATAACGAATAATACCAGACCCACAAATATGTATTGAACCAGAGACCCTCTCCATGTTCCTAGCACAGACTGTAGCCATGCACCAATACCCCAATCATCTGGATTGCAGGATTTACGAAGAAAATTATTTTCGCAGTAATTAATTTATTATATTTACTATATTTATTATACACGTGTAAATTAATTACTGCGAAAATAATTTACTTCGTACACTGTGCAGAGTGCCGTTTACTCCTAGTTGCGGCACACACGATACATACAGTAAAAAGCCTCAGGCACTGTGTTAGATGTGTTTTCGACGTTATATATGCGTTTATTAATGTCGTCGATTTTACGGTTGCAATTCGACGTTGATTATACGTCGAGGCGACGTATATATACGTATAGCCGTATTTTCGCCGTGAATATACGTATATTCGACGAATCAATGCCCACTGGGTAAACTCTTGAGCAAACTCTGAACCAGCTCTAAGGAAACTAATCCGATTAGACGTTACTTTGACTCATCTTTTTACGCTCAGTGCTGGATTGCTCAAACTCCAGCTAGGGTTAGGGTTAGCATTCCCACGCTACTTAGACACTTTGTTTACGCTCAGTGCTGGATTTTGGGAACTTCAGGACGAGTGGGAATTTTCTCCTATCTGTCAATTCTGTATTGTTTTGGAGACTCTTGGCTGCCTATATTGTACAGTGCAGCGTGAAGGAAACATTTTCCAAAACTGTGTCAGCTCAAAAGATGTAAGAAAACCTCTCCAGCTGCTTTAACTCTCTTCATTTTTGTCATTTAATGTGACACTCGATGTATAACTGGAGCCTCACATATGCAAATGGTGAGGCTCCAGTTCGACACCACTTTACAGTATCTGACAAAAGCATGGCAGACTGTGCCATGACCGGCAGATAACTTCTGCTTATTTTTACCATATTAAACATTGGAAATCCAACCACTTGCATTTGTGACACTTGATTTTGACTCCACCTAAGACTCTTAAATCTTCAAACACTTTTCTCTTCTCCCGCAACACTCTTGTCTGTCGGCACTATGTGGCAGCGTTGCATGACAACCCATCTCACCACGGAAAGGAACCTAACAGCTTTGGTAAGACAGGAGAAAAGAACCTGGCCCGTACGGGGATCGAACCCATGACCTTGGCGTTATTAGCACCACGCTCTAACCAACTGAGCTAACCAGCCTCGCGACAGTGGTCCTCTCTGTGCTGCAAAAAATCAAACTCAGGGAATTTCTTTTGCCCTCCTTTGAATAGAAAGCCGTGTAATTCAGTGTACGGGCTTTCTCGTGCAGTTTCATGGTTCTTGTAACCCAAATCCTACACTGGCCTGAAGTGTCCCCCCATTTCACAGCATTTTTCAGCTGATTTAAAATGTACCTAAAGGAGAAGCATTATTGAAGACCATCAATTACCAAGAGCTTTTGTCAAAGGTTTTGGTGGTCACTTTTAATGACCACAGAGCACTATGACCTCGGTTTTACATCTCATCCGAAAGACAGCGCCCTTTTACAACACAGCGTCTCCGTCACTATGCTGGGACATTGGGACCCGCACAGACCTCAGGGTGAGCGCCCCCCCGCCGGCACCATTAACACCGCATCCAGCTGGAAGCTTTGTTTTTCCCTGTAGCTCACCCTCATCCGGGTACTGACCTGGCTCACACCTGCTTAGCTTCAGTGGGTTTTCAGTTGCGAGTTGCAAGGGGATGCAAGTGATGGAGCCGCTCGCTGCAAAAGCCACTGCATTGGCCGGGAATCAAACCCAAGCCTCCCGCGTGGCAGGCACGAATTCTACCACTGAACCACCAACGCTCAGTGTCTGGGCCTTCAAAAAAGACGCTTTTTTGGTGCTCTGTGCAAAAAGCGTCGACATATGCTTCCAGCTGCAAAATGCCATTCGCGGACGCTGAAGAATGTATTTCCAAGGCAGCGGGTACAAGCGATTGGGCGTTTTAAAACCACCAGGAAAAGCAAAGAGGCGCGCTTCTTTGCTTGCGCCGGAACACACCGACTGGAGGCGGACAACGTAGTCGGCAGGATTTGAACCTGCGCGGGGAGACCCCAATGGATTTCTAGTCCATCGCCTTAACCACTCGGCCACGACTACAGCAAGCCCCACCGCCGCTGCGTTCTTGCTACAATCTTACCTGGATCGCGAGGCGCCGGCGGAAGCCTATTTCAAAGTCGTTCTCCGTTTCAAAAAAACATTTCCAAAATACAAGCCTTGCAGACAGACACGCCTCAGAGGACTTAAGGGTGGCTTCATGTCTGAATGATAAAGTCTCCCCGTCCGGACATGAAAATGCCACTTTGTTACACACAAAAAAAGAATCAACAACAGAGAAATGCCCACAAGCATTTGAAAAGCCGCACCACGTCGCACTTGAAATAGCTCTTACATTAGTGGTAGACGCAGGAATCGCCTTTTTATTTACGCTCTTACCAACGCGATGGAAAGCAAAACAAAGCAAAGCAGAGCAAAACAAAACGAACAAACGAAAACCCTCATGTCCCGCACTTGCATATAACGCTGTTA
Source organism: Lepisosteus platostomus (assembly GCF_059453375.1). Classification (NCBI taxonomy): domain Eukaryota; kingdom Metazoa; phylum Chordata; class Actinopteri; order Semionotiformes; family Lepisosteidae; genus Lepisosteus; species Lepisosteus platostomus. The sequence goes on from NW_028291698.1 coordinate 36,209, forward strand.
CGTCCCCAAGCGGTATTGTACGTCATCCTAGCACTGCACGCCGGGGCGTATGGTATATGGGAACGAGCACACGCCACGAATCGTCTCGAATCACTCCCTACAGCTGTAAGGTGCCTTGAAGCGTGCACCCCCAACATTCTTCTTTGCTCATCTGTGAAAGGTAAACTCTTGACCAAACTCTGAACCAGCTCTAAGGAAACTAATCCGATTAGATGTTACTTTGACTCATCATTTAAGGGATCCTTGTTAATTGGAGAAATCAATGATTTCGAATGAATTCTGTATGCGTTAAAAGACAGCTATACACAGAAAACACGCAGGACACTGCTCATGATGTTTCCCGAGCCGAAACACAGTGCGTTTTTCCAAGCCATCTGACCAAGCCTGCCCACTGAAAACTGCAGGAGATCGTGCAAAGACGTTCAAGTTTGTAACTACTGCATGCACAGGAAGCAGAATAAATTCCTCTATTCAAACTGTCAAAGGTTTGCTTTGCGAACGCTGCAGGACATCGCACAATCTCTTTTGAACAGGGACAAACGATTTCTTATGGGGCGCAGTAAGTACAGACGTTTAAAAAGCTCCACTCATGCCAATGATGCAGCATGAAGAAGCGCAACCTAAAGTTTGCATTCCTAGCACTGTTGCAACCTAGCACTGTTGCATTCCCCGCATCAGTAGCTAAGAGAATATAATTTACGACTCTTGTTAATGCAGTTTCAGAAACCAGACTGAAATTTCTCAAGTATATTATTTGAATCCATTTGATGTTGGGCAACAACTATTCTTTCAAGACTTTTAGATTGAAATGGGACCTTTGAGACAGGCCTGTAGTTGTTAAGAACTTGTGGATCCAAATTTGACTTCTTAAGGAGCGGTCTAAGAACCACTACCTTAAATTGATCATGTACGACGCCTGACGCAAGCGATGCATTCATCATACTAATTATAGGTCCTGCCAGTCCTTCGAGGGAATCTTTGACTAGCTGAGTGGGGATGGGATCTAGCAAACAGGTGGTTTACTTTGTCTTACGTCTGTGTTCATGAGTCCACCATAAGAAGAAATCTGAACAGGAGTGGTGATCATGCGAGGTCACCATGGAGGAAACCACTGCTCTCCCCCCAAAAAAACCACCAATGCCCCTCTCAAGTTTGCTAAAGACCACATGGATGTTCCACAGCAACTCCTGGAACAATGTTCTGTGGACAGACGTGACAAAAGTTGAACTTGTTGGTAAATGTGCACAGCGTTATGTTTGGAGATAACAAAACACCGCATACCAACTCAAAAATCTCATCCCACCTGGGAAGCATGGCGGAGGCTGTACGGCTTGCAATCATCGAGGGACCGATGAATTCCGAGATGTATCAGGAAATTCTACAGCAGAATGTCAGGGTGTCTGCCTGTGATCTAAAACTCAAAAGACGCTGGGTCTTGCAACATGACAAAAACAAAGGAGTACATCAACAACAGAGTGGCTGAAACAGAAGAAATTCCGTATGTTGGGATGGCCAAGTAAGAGTCCTGACCCCAATCCCATTGAAGTGCTGTGGCGTGATCGGAAGCAGGCCATTCAGCGCAAGACATCCCAAAAATATACATGAACTGAAACAGTTTTGCATAGAGGAATAGGCCAAAATACCTCCTAACCGCTGCTCAGGTCTGACAAGCCGCTACAGAAAGTGGGGGTTGAGGTTTTTGTCATAAAGGAGGTTCCACTAGCTCCTTAATATAAGGGTTCACGTACTTTTTCCATCAATGACCTTGATTGTTTAAACCATTTGGTCAATAAAGAAACAGCAATGTCAAATGTTGGGTGTGTGTTCTTTGTTAAATCAGACTCTCTTTATTAATTATTATGACTTAGATAAAGATAAGATCACATGTTAGGAGCCATTCATGCAGAAATCCACATCATTCCGAAGGGCTGTTTACAAAAGTTTTTCTCCCAACTGTATGTGAGAGAAAAGCAGAGACGCTCACTGAGTAAGGTGGGGTTGCAGCTTTGCAAATCACAAGGACATTTGTACGCTCAAAAAGGGACAGGAGCATCCCAGATGGGACTCGAACCCACAATCCCTGGCTTAGGAGACCAGTGCCTTATCCATTAGGCCACTGGGGCACACTGGGTTGGGTCGATCACGCTGATGAAGAGCCAGTTTTTTTTTTCCTTTGATTTTTCAAAGGGATCCCCAAAATTAGGGAAGTTAGGCAGCAGAAGGTTTACTGTGACCTGAGAAGGGCCGGCATCCAATCACGGTGGTACACACACACGCTCTCACTCATCTGAGCTACACGGCTACCAAGATGATCTCAGGTGCGCCGAGCTGGTACGGAACATATTGAACTGATCGACGGCGAATTGTCTCTCAGACAGGCTTTTCACCTCTAAGCTCCCTGACTGACAGTGATCAGCTAGGTAGTGAAACAGTCAGCTGCTTCTAAGCCTTAAACAGCTGCATCTCGGCGCTTCCACGGAGTGATGATTTGAAAGCCGAACATCGCCCATTGGGAACACCTTACTATCACTAGTTTAAGAGACTCTTAAGGTCTTGTAGAGGTGCCTGTCTAATAGCATGCTCTTTGCAAGCTATAGGTGTTTAGGCTGAGGCAGAATGCCTGTTAACAAAATGTTTTTCTAAAGGGGCCTCGCACTCTTTTCCAAGCAATGGTCACCATCCCCACCGAGTGTCACAATGAAGTCATGTCCTAGGACGTCACCTGTTAGTCTCCATTTGTCTGCCACCAACACTTTAGGTTACGGGGTCACAACCGCACCCCGGAGAGCAGAGGAGCCGTTGGCGTTCTGGCAGCGCAGATTGGGCTGAAGGTGGGGCGCTTGAATCTCCCTGTTGGAGGCCGTCTGAAACTGACCCAAGCCTTTCCCTTGAATTACATCACTTGTTTCCTTTGAGCCGTTTCAGAGACTGCTCCAGAGTTTACCTTGCACAGATGCGCAAAGATTAATGATGGGGGTGCACGCTTCCAGGCGCCTTACAACTGTAGGGACTGATTAGAGACAATTCGTAGCGTGTGCTCATTTCTCTCTATTCCCCGTGTTGCAGTGGTAGGATGACATAAATTCCTGCTTCGACACGTAACGGCATTATAATCAAGTGCAGGAGCTGAGGGCTTTAGTTTTGTTTCGTTTTCCATGGCGTTCGTAAGCGCGCAAATCAAAGGCAATTCCTGCGTCTAACACGAATGTAAATGCTTTTGAAAGTGCAGTGTGGTGCTGCTTGTAAAAACCATTTGTGGTTTGTTGATGTTTTTTCTGTCTGCCAAAGTTGCATTTTGACATCCGGACTGGGGGACTTTATCATTTGAACGTGAAGCCAGCCTTAAACCATCTGAGGCGTGTCTGTCTGCCGGCACGAATCTTGTGAAAGGTATTTTTTTTTAACGGAGAGCGACTTTAAAAAGGTTTCCGCAGCCACCTCGCACTCCGTGTTAGATTATAGGAGGAGTGCGGCGGCAGCGAGCTCGCTTTTGTCGTGGCCGAGTGGTTAAGTGCGTTTGGGACTCCCCGCGCAGGTTCGGAACTCGACGACTCCGGCGTCTGCCGCACGTCGCCTTGTGCCTGCGCGGCAAAGGCAAAGTGCCGCTTCTCCTTTCCCGGTACTATAAAAACGCTAAATCGCTTGGACCCGCTGCCATGGAAAGCAGTTCTTCAGATAACCACACATTTTGCGTTCGCACCTCTGGTGCTCTACTTATGCCTTTGAAAACCTAATGAATAAAGCTGAAAGAACCGACACGATATGTAGGTGCTCGTAAAGCACGCAGTAAAGAACTGTTAACAGCAAGGGTTTCAGTGGGTTAACTGAGGAGAAGGCATCATCGCTAATTGTTGACTTTTTATTTGGTGTTAGAAACACTCTTACTGTGCATGACGTGCAACAAATGTAGCCACAGAAATTGCATCACGCTTTCATGTATGCTATTGCAGACACCAACGTTGCCTAGATAGAAAACCGAAATAGCCGTGGGTTTGCTTGCTGGTCTGAAGGATCTCTCTTCGAATCTCTATCATTTGTCAATGGAAGTAAAAGGCGCTGAAATCTCATACGTTCAGAATCAAACCCGCAGCTGTTGTTCGACTTTATTTCTTGACTAATTATAACTGAGTGTCGCATGAGCAGTTACGTAAACTTGTCTGGTATATTTGAACACAAATGCCGTTCTTCAATTAAAACTAACAGTACATTGTCAGGGACATTCAGTTCTATACAAACAAGAGACAGACAAGAGAATATTTCTACCTTTCATGTGGACTACGTGTTGACTTACTGATCGGAATAATTGAAAAGTTCGGGCTCATAGCCGATGCAGTGCGTGCTAATTAGAACAACAGCAACGCTGAGCTCTCAGCACCGTACTGAGCCCAGGTGTTTTTCTAAAGCTGTCAGGTGCAGTTCATTTACATGAAGGAAATCTCTTACTGGGTACGATTACAATGCAGTAAGTAGCACAGACTGCTTAGGGAGTAGCCCGATGCATTTAAAATCGACCCGAACCAGGCAGGAGTCAAACCTGCAATTTCCTGATTCGTAGTCAGAAGCGTTATCCATTGCACCACTGGCCCTGGTGTGACACTGCAGGACTGTAACCCAGTGAGATCAGCACTGCAACTAGTAAAATATTACCTCCGGTCCATTCTTTTCCAAAAGTGAGAAACATCTGTTTTCTACATTTTGTCTGTTTTAAAACCATATCTCTTTAAACCAAACCAAGAGTTTGTCTTTTGCACTGATATTCTGATTCATTTCGATTTCAAAGAAAAAAAAAACATTATCTTCCAAAGCATCATAAAATTGTCCCTTCTTCCAGACTGTACTTCTCTCTTGTAGTAGTACAGCAGACCTTTCCAGGTGAGCAGATCACAGAGTCCGAAATGAGCTTCCTCCATCAAGCAAAGTACCTGAACATGACTCTGTCTTCATAAAAGCGCCCCTGTAATAAAGAAATTAAATCCGAACTCAAGAGGGCAGTTGCCTACTGAAGTTCAAGAAGTCATCAATTTTAACCTAGCAACACATTAAAGGCTGCATCTATACAAGAACGATTCTAGAAATGCTCACCAGATTACGTTTTAAGACGGAACTGCGCCTCAGGTTCCGCCGAGATCTTAACTCGGATGGTAGGATTCAGAGTCCGGAGTGTGGACTGATGGCGCACGGAGGGTCCATATACTGTGGATCCCTCAGTGATCTTCCGCGTAGTCAAACCGCCAGCGTGTGACTCCCCTGTCACCTGTCCTCTCTCCTCTGTGCAGCGGAGCCCGATTCACGGCAAAGTGAAAAAAAATATGCCCTCAACGTGAGATTTACTCTGGAGTGAGGATAGATGTTACCTTTTTATCATTGAACAGGATGTATGTGATGTGGCGACTATGTTCAATTTTGTATCCTCTTTAAAAGATTAAGGACTGGGGTGAGCGTGATTTACCACCCTTTCAGCTAAGAACCCAACGTGCGCACCGTTTAAGCTGCATAGACTCGGTCGTTTAACTCTTCTCCATTAGCAGGGTTAAGGTTAAAGAAAAAAAACATTGCTGACTTCTTTTTTTTTGCCAGCTGCTAGCGCTGATTAGCAAGGTTTGTATTTCATGTTTTGCAAGTTGCATCTATTTTAAGAAAAACAAGTCGTGTTAAAGACAGGAAAGGAATACTTGTGTTTAATTAAGTCTAGCGGTTGTCCGCTGGGATTCAGACCCAGGGTCTCCTGTTCACTAGACAGGTGCTTTAACCAACTAAGCCACGGCTCCCCAGGAGTGCTGTCCTTTTGCAGCCACTTGGACACACCACTCAGACACATCTGCATTCGGTGTGTGCTCCGCCTGCTCGCTGAGCAAGTTGCCACCTTTACATACAATAGCAACATCGACACCAAGAGAAAGGATGACAAATGGCTTTCATCTGGAACTTTTCATGTCCAAGGAGCTCAATGTGCTTTCTGTGTACAACAGGGCGACTGAACTCCACACTGGCCACTGAACCACAGCAGTGGCTTGCTGGCTTGACATCTCCCAAGGAAAATGTTGAAATCGCACGTGGAACAGGAAAATGACTCTCAGGTGCCCATTGCTCATTTTCAGACACATTTATGCAATACTTTCACCATGCGTTGAGCAATAGGGATTAAAGATACCAGAGGTAAGGTTTAAAAGTGATTCTGAGGTGCAACACATCAGCGATACAGCTAGGCATCTGAAATGCGGGGTTTGAGAGCCCTTCAGGGAACACCGTACCCTAAAGGTACCAGAAGTCATCTGGAGCGCGCCAACTCAGTTGGGACAGCCCAGTTCTGTTGACGAGGTGGCTGATTGGTTAAGGCGATGGCTTGTTAATCCATTGTGCTCTGCATGTATGGGTTCGAATCCCACTCTCGTCGGTTTCCATGTCTGACATGTGTGCCCGTTCGACGTTGGCCCTCCTGTCGTTTGCTCCAGAACTAGAGCCATACATTTTCTAGCGGTGGCTGAACATGGTACAGTAGGCTAACATCGGTATCGAGCAGTGACAGTAACAGTATTTATGTGCCGCTGCTCCCAAGTGGCTCTGGGTTGAGACCGCGTTTTCACTTACTTGCAACGCAAACGGAGAAAGCGATTTTTGACAGTCTCTTGAGAGACTGCGCTAGGTGTTTAGGGATAGACTTTGTCAGTTCCCCCTGGGATGATGGCCTCTCAAATAGTTTGTGATTCCTCTAGACGTTTATACAGTAGAAGCCTGCTTCGTGGCTTAAATCCAAGCTAAGGAAACGAATTAGAGGTCTGATGCAGAACTGCAAATTCAATGAACGGGAACACTACAGTACATTGCACTGTATGTGTGAGGAAAGCTGCCCCCTTCTGTCCCTTGTCGACCGAACAGAGGACTGTAAAGGATACCGCTAAGAAACTTTAGGATGCTGGTTGGAATACAGCTCCAAAGAAGCCCCTTTGGGTGTTATGTCATCAAAAAGTAAGAACAGCAAATCTCCCTTTGATCAAAAGCGCAACAGAACTGTTTTCCGTGGAGCAGGTTTCAGACCCGTAGACCTGTTTTATTCGTAGGGCAGGGCGCATTCCCAAACACGAATCTCCTGTTTTAGAAATGCTTTGGGCGGCGTGAAGTGAAAATAAGAAATGGGCTCCAGATGCACATGGAAGCAATCAAGTGTTTCATCCGAGCTGTTTCAAAGACTGCTCAAAAGCTTTCCTTTCACAGAGACGCAACGATTAATGATGGGGGTGCACCCTTCAATGCGCCTTCCCAGTGGACATTGATTCGTCGAATATATGTATATTTACGGCGAAAATACGGCTATACGTATATATACGTCGCCTCGACGTATAATCAACGTCGAATTGCAACCGTAAAATCGACGACATGAATAAACGCATATATAACATCGAAAACACATCTAACACAGTGCCTGAGGCTTTTTACTGTATGTATCGTGTGTGCCGCAACTAGGAGTATACGGCACTCTGCACAGTGTACGAAGTAAATTATTTTCGCAGTAATTAATTTATTATATTTACTATATTTATTATATACGTGTAAATTAATTACTGCGAAAATAATTTACTTCGTACATTGTGCAGAGATTCTAGACGAATTGCAGACCACATTTAGACGTCTAAGGTATGCGTTTAATAGATGCAGCCATTCAAAATGCGCGGTAAAAACCCGCGGTACAGTAACCTACCCACAAGCCACCGCGGGGCACCAGAGGGTACCGCAGGGCAAGTGATTGGCTGGCCAAAATGACCGACGGGGCACTCGTGGTGCATTGGTTGGTAGTGCAAAGATTTAATCATTTAATGTCTTTACTGTGCACATTTTAATCCGCTTAGTTTTGAATATTTATATGGATTTTACCACTAAAGGGAAATTTTAGTAGCTGAGCATAAAAAGAAGAGGAGCATAACGCATCTGAAGGTCATAAACGATATTAATTTAGGAACATAAACATTACTGTATGTATGTAAACTGTACTGTGTATGGCTGGTCTTGGTAGTTTAAAGAAAAAATACACACCAGTCTTCCATTTCTCCCTAAAAATTTTAAGCATGAAAGTTTTATGAAACGGTACCCAAATATGCGATTGCTGTATAGAATGAATTTTAATTTAAAAAAATTATTTAACACGAACATTAAGCTGTTTACATCTTCCGCCTGAGTACAGTCACCCGTTGCTACCCAACGCAGAATGGTGATTGGCTGACACCATCTGACACCCCTCTGATTGGAGAAAAAAGACGTGCTGGTTTGCTATACATACTGTACCAGGAAGAGGATTTCTTTCTATTCAAAACGTGTATTTTAAAAGTTTAAGAAGTAAAAACCTTACAGCGTACACAGATTTCTAAACTGATCAGGATCGTTATCTTTGTCTTATGCATAATAATGTTCACCGTTCTGTCCAGCAAATTAATAATAAACTTTATTTTATATAGCTTTTTAAACGAATAAGTAATTAGATTGCTCATAAACCTAATCACTTGCTTTTTCTTTTTATTTAGGCTCAGATTTCAACTATAGATCGTATTATTAATAACCATAATAACAACCAACCAACAAAAACAACCATATAAACATAATACCAACCAAAAACATAGATAACAACCACAATACAAAATCAAATAATCAAACCATTTTACTCTCGCAAAGTCCTACAATTATCATAATCCCGCCCCTTATGCAAAACCAAACCTTCCTCCCATCCCAGTTTATCCTGTTTATCATAAACAAAATCCACCTCAATTTTCAACATAAAGCATTACACAAAATCAATACCTCAACACTCCATACTCAACAATGATAATTCACAAACAGCCAGAACATGTAACTACACATTCCCAAACAGACATAATTTCCATAGCCCCGCCCCTTATGCAAAACCAACATCCCTACCCTGTTCTCTCTCTCCCCTGGCGGTTGTAATTGTTTTTATTTTCAAATAAATTTTAGCAAAGTCATGTATTTTAAAAATCTTAAGATTTTTATATTTTATATTTATATTTCCATGATAGGTGTCGCATTTTAAATCATTTTCGTAGTTAGAAATTATGTAACGCCCTGTTAAAAGCAAGGAAGTTTTTATGCCCGTTGAAGTAAAACAAAATGCCTGACAAAGTATGGCTTGGACAGATTCCAAGTGCTTGTACAAATGTGCTAAAGAAATTACAGTTTGAGTATACAGCTTGTCCAAAGTCATCCATTATTAATACTGTAACGCAACGGGGGCTCAGGCGGGCGCCCTTGCCGCATTAGGTCGGCCCCTGCACCGTCCGGGGCTCGAACCCGGGACTTCCGCGTCTCTCTGCAGCGACCTAGCTCCGTGAGCTAAAGAGAGATCTCACCACAGCCCAGTAGCTGTGGTCCTGCTATCACAGGGAAGGGCGGTGACGTCACCCGCTCTGGTACGCCGGCTCTTACACACACTGCTTGTCGGCCGTAGGCGTTACACTCTCCCCCGCTTAAATCGCCGTCCCCGGCGAAGGGCTATCCCACCCCACTTCTGACACCAATGTAACGCAACGGGGGCTCCGGCGGGCGCCCTTGCCGCATCTGGTCGGCCCCATCCCGACTGGAGGCTCGAACCCGGGACTTCCGCGTCTCTCTGCAGCGACCTAGCCCCGTGAGCTAAAGAGAGATCTCTCCACAGCCCAGTAGCTGTGGTCCTGCTATCACAGGGAAGGGCGGTGACGTCACCCGCTCTGGTACGCCGGCTCTTACACACACTGCTTGTCGGCCGTAAGCGTTACACTCTCCCCCGCTTAAATCGCCGTCCCCGGCGAAGGGCTATCCCACCCCGCTTCTGACACCAATGTAACGCAACGGGGGCTCAGGCAGGCGCCCTTGCCGCATCTGGTCGGCCCCATCCCGACTGGAGGCTCGAACCCGGGACTTCCGCGTCTCTCTGCAGCGACCTAGCCCCGTGAGCTAAAGAGAGATCTCTCCACAGCCCAGTAGCTGTGGTCCTGCTATCACAGGGAAGGGCGGTGACGTCACCCGCTCTGGTACGCCGAATGTAACGCAACGGGGGCTCAGGCGGGCGCCCTTGCCGCATTAGGTCGGCCCCTGTACCGTCCGGGGCTCGAACCCGGGACTTCCGCGTCTCTCTGCAGCGACCTAGCTCCGTGAGCTAAAGAGAGATCTCTCCACAGCCCAGTAGCTGTGGTCCTGCTATCACAGGGAAGGGCGGTGACGTCACCCGCTCTGGTACGCCGGCTCTTACACACACTGCTTGTCGGCCGTAGGCGTTACAATACTATTAGTAATATCTTCAGTAAAGGCTTTGATGCATAAATATTTCTGATAAAGGTAGGTTGTGTACTTTTGTCCAACTGAGCAATCTTGCTTTCATAAAATATACCAACATTTTAATGACTGATGATTAACATGCTGTAATACACAGTTCAAAATTAAAGGCGGTTTAACAAGGCGACGCCGGATAGTTAGTCACGTGACACACGTGAACCGCGTGATACCCCGGTCGAGGTATGCCGCGAAATACCTCACCCATTTTGAATGGCTGCATCTGTATCGTGTGTGCCGCAACTAGGAGTATACGGCACTCTGCACAGTGTACGAAGTAAATTATTTTCGCAGTAATTAATTTATTATATTTACTATGTTTATTATACACGTGTAAATTAATTACTGCGAAAATAATTTACTTCGTACACTGTGCAGAGATTCTAGACGAATTGCAGACCACATTTAGACGTCTAAGGTATGCGTTTAATAGACGAATATTATACGTCTTTTGCCCACTGTGCTGCCCTCTTGATTTCGGATTTAATTTCTTTTTACAGGTGCGCTTTTATGAAGACAGAGTCATGTTCAGGTACTTTGCTTGATGGAGGAAGCTCATTTCGGACTCTGTGATCTGCTCACCTGGAAAGGTCTGCTGTACTACTACAAGAGAGAAGTAGAGTCTGGAAGAAGGGACAATTTTATGATGCTTTGGAAGATAATGTTTTTTTTTTCTTTGAAATCGAAATGAATCAGAATATCAGTGCAAAAGACAAACTCTTGGTTTGGTTTAAAGAGATATGGTTTTAAAACAGACAAAATGTAGAAAACAGGTGTTTCTCACTTTTGGAAAAGAATGGACCGGGGTAATATTTTACTAGTTGCAGTGCTGATCTCACTGGGTTACAGTCCTGCAGTGGCACGCCAGGGCCAGTGGTGCAATGGATAATGTATCTGACTATGGATTAGGAGTTTGGAGGTTCGACTCCTGCCTGGTGCTGGTTGTTTTTAAACACATCAGCCTACTCCCTAAGTAGCCTGTGCTACTTACTGCATTGTAATCGTACCCAGTAAGAGATTTCCTTCATGTAAATGAACTGCACCTGACAGCTTTAGAAAAACACCTGGGCTCAGTACGGTGCTGAGAGCTCAAGTTGTGTATAATGTAATAATTTAAGTAGAATAGATTCTAATAATATAATGATCCAGTGTGTTGCACTACTTCACTGCTTCACTGCTCTATGCCGTCTGGAAATAAATCCTCAGACTACTTACTGCCCTGGGAATGTACCAATAAATTACAGGAGCACATCTATATATCACTGCGTTGAAGCAGGAGACACAATCACTGCAAACACATCCTAAATACAGTGTTCCAGCACCTTTGACCTCATCCAGAATGTATCATTTCTTGAAAGGAATTGCTGTCCGAATGCACATCTGAATCCCAAACAGAATCTCTAGTAAAATACGATCATTTGTGAAACAGGTAAATGTCTCAGGGGCCCATTCCTCATTCTCAAGACACATGTATGCAGTACGTACACCATGCGTTGAGCAATAGGGATTAAAGACACCACAGGTAAGGTTAGAAGACATTCTGACTATATTCTAAAATATTGGACTCATATTCTTATGATGGCAGACATGAGTCTGTGTTTAAAACCGGGGTTAATGGACATTATATGACTGTCAATTCTGTTTTGTTTTGGAGACTCTTGGCTGCCTATGTGGTACAGTGCAGCGTGAAGAAAACATTTTCCAAAACTGTGTCAGCTCAAAAGTTGTAAGAAAACCTTTCCAGCTGCTTTAACTCTCTTCATTTTTGTCATTTAATTGTCTGTCGGCACTATGTGGCAGCGTTGCATGACAACCCATCTCACCACGGAAAGGAACCTAACAGCTTTTGTAAGAGAGGAGAAAACGACCTGGCCTGTATGGAGATCAAACCCACGACCTTGGCGGTATTAGCACCACGCTCTAACCAACTGAGCTAACCAGCCTCACGACAGCAATCCTCTCTGTGCTGCAAAAAATCGAACTCAGGGAATTTCTTTTGCCCTCCTTTGAATAGAAAGCCGTGTAATTCAGTGTACGGGCTTTCTCGTGCAGTTTCATGGTTCTTGTAACCCAAATCCTACACTGGCGTGAAGTGACCCCCCATTTCACAGCATTTTTCAGCTGATTTAAAATGTACCTAAAGGAGAAGCATTATTGAAGACCATCAATTACCAAGAGCTTTTGTCAAAGGTTTTGGTGGTCATTTTTAATGACCACAGAGCGCTGTGACCTCGGTTTTACATCTCATCCAAGAGACAGCGCCCTTTTACAACACAGCGTCTCCGTCACTATGCTGGGGCATTGGGACCCGCACAGACCTCAGGTTGAGCGCCCCCCCACCGGCACCATTAACACCACTTCCAGCTGGAAACTTTGTTTTTCCCTGTAGCTCACCCTCATCCGGGTACTGACCTGGCTAACAAATGCTTTGCTTCAGTGGGTTTTCAGTTGCGAGTTGCAAGGGGATGCAAGTGATGGAGCCGCTCGCTGCAAAAGCCACTGCTTTGGCTGGGAATCGAACCAGAGCCTCCCACGTGGGAAGTGAGAATTCTACCACTGAACCACCAATGCTCAGTACCCAGGCCTTCAAAAAAGACGCTTTTTTGGTGCTCTGTTAAAAAAGCGTCGACATTACCTCTTTCAAAAGGCTTCACTTTCCTAGTCACATTCCAAGGCTCATTGAACCCGGGCTGTTTCCTCCAGCGGTATAGTATTGCAGTTAGACAGCACGATGCCTGCAAGACTATGTCACGCTCTGACGAGACTGTCAAAAATTGCTTTCACCGATTGTATTGCAAACCGGCGGAAGCGGGGTATTGGGAAAAGTTTTCAACTAGCAATAATCGCGCCTCGGCTAAACCTCACAGGCTACGATACTGCCAATGCACAAGTCTGACGGTTGCCAGGCAACCGCGGGGATCCTATGGAAATCGTTATCAATCGTCTCATGGCATGTCGTTGCTGTAACGCTTCATATTTGTCGTCTTCTTCTTCTAGCTTGAGGTTTTGAAGAATTTCATGACAGACAAGGGCTCCGTCGGGAACAAAGGGCGTTGTGAGAAAACCGTTGCTTATTTTCAGCAGCAGAAATACAACCCTTTAAATACAAGATGACAGAACAATGACGAAGGGCATGCCGGGAGGAACTCATGCACTACAGAGGAAAGGGGGCGGGCACGTACAGTTCACATTCAAGCCACAAGTACTCTTCTCGGATGTTGCACAAACAAATCCTAACGTCCTGAAAGCATTGCAGCATGTTTGTGTCCCACTTCCCGTGGCTGCAGGACGACTGACACGAACGGACAAACACAATCTGTGGCGTTTAGTGTGACATAGTCTTGCAGGCATCGTGCTGTCTCACTGCAATACTATACCGCTGGAGGAAACAGCCCGGGTTCGATGAGCCTTGGAATGTGACTAGGAAAGTGAAGCCTTTTGAAAGAGGTAAAGCACTGCACAACGGAACTGAGGGAGAATCTTACAATGATTTCGAATGAATTCTGTATGCGTTAAAAGACAGCTATACACAGAAAACATGCAGGACACTGCTCATGATGTTTCCCGAGCCGAAACACAGTGCGTTTTTCCAAGCCATCTGACAAAGCCCGCCCACTGAAAACTGCAGCAGATCGTGTAAAGACGTTCAACTTTGTAACTACTGCACGCACAGGAAGCAGAATAAATTCATCTTTTCAAACTGTCAAAGGTTTGCTTTGCGAACGCTGCAGGGCATCGCACAATCTCTTTTGAACGGGGACAAACGATTTCTTATGGGGCGCAGTAAGTACAGACGTTTAAAAAGCTCCACTCATGCCGACGATGCAGCATGAAGAAGCGCAACCTAACGTTTGACAGACAAAAGCCGGGCGCCGCTACGAGCAATATGAAATCAAACTGACAGCACACGGCGTTTCGCGCTGACTCAAAAGTGATCTCGACAGACGCTGTTCTCTGCATAACGCTGAAAGAGCTAAAGAGCGTTTCTGTTGAGACGTAACAAGCTTGTTTCTTTCTACCATGATGTTACCATGACAAAATCTGTCTTTAAACACCTTGCTCAGTCTCTGACGAGACTGTCAAAAATTGCTTTCGCCGATTGTATTGCAAACCGGCGGAAGCGGGGTATTGGGAAAAGTTTTCAACTAGCAATAATCGCGCCTCGGCTAAACCTCACAGGCTACGATACTGCCACTGCGCAAAGCTGACGGTTGCCAGGCAACCGCGGGGATCCTATGGAAATCGTTATCAATCGTCTCATGGCATGTCGTTGCTGTAACGCTTCATATTTCACAGCATATTCCCGCCCCCCAAAGAAAAGAGCGCCAATCAGAGAGGCGGAGACCGAGGACTCGCAGAGCAGACGGCCACAGTCGCCGTAATAAGAGCGATTGTGAGCGGTTTTAGTTTCTCTCTTTGACCAGCCCAGCTGCGCCCCACGCGAAGGCAGGGAAGCACAAAAATTGTATGGAACTCATTCATGTTCCTCTCCATGGAAATCTTTAGTAAAAGGCAAAAGATTTGTACGAGATGAAGAGAAACCAGAGTGCGTGGCTGGACAGCTGCAGGAGCCCAGGCCGCCTTCAAGGCCTCTGCCCTGCCGGTCGTGGTTGGCAATGCACCTGGCCTTACAAACGAGCCAGTGGGGCACGTTCAGCTCTGGGCTCATCGCCTGCGGCTCTCGGCTTACCTGGCAGGGGAGATACCTTGATCAGCCTGTAGTTAGAGTAGTTGGATTGTTTTCTTGTTTTGTGGAAGCAGTGTTTGTTTTGCAGTTTGAGATGGCAACCTTTGGATCCCGCAAGAATGCTGTACGTTTTGAGCTTTTGGATGACCTCTTCATGGATCGTATGCAGTTCAGCAGAAAAGTGTTACAGAAGGAACGTGGCTTTGAACCTCGGCACTTGGATTTCATCTTCGCTCTCCCAGGTCAGAAAGCATTTGAGGTTGTTTTTGCTACCTATTCTCTGTTTGAACAATGTGTGGATGTGTTTGAGGCAAAAAGAGGGAAAGTTCCTGCCCTTGAGAAGATCAACTTGCAGCCTCTGACACAGAGAGAGAGGAAAACGGTGCATGTTGTTATGTTCTCGGAACTGGCAAAGACGGAGGACATTCACACCTGGCTTAAGCAGTACTGCACCGTCCACCATGGAACTGAGGTTAGAGATGTTGACGGTATAAAAACAGGAGCAAGGAAATTCGAGGTTCGCTTGCTACCGGACAATGTAAATGGAGGCTTAAGGCACCTGCCCTCTACAATCCGGCTGGGCGCCTGCAATGGCTATGTTTTTTATGTGGGACAACCAAAGGTGTGTCGGCGCTGTGGTGTTGTGGGACACCTGGCATCGTCCATACATTTCAAAATCCATACAGCTTGTGAAAGATGAAATCCATTTCTTGGTTGTCAGTGGAAAAAGATTGCCGGCTGCAAGAAGCGCAAGTGATTGTTTTCTTTGACCATAAACCTGCAAATGTAGGGAGCACAAGCGGCCGTCAGTCTCTGTGGCGCAATCGGTTAGCGCGTTCGGCTGTTAACCGAAAGGTTGGTGGTTCAAGCCCACCCAGGGACGCATGTCTCAGTTTTTCCAATGTAAACATCATCACCGCTAAAGAAGATGGCGCAGAAGGCTCCACAGTCGAAACGTTGTGCTTCTTTTCTTCTCTTTTCAGCATGGAGTAAACCTTTGCTTGATCCTTTGCAGCCTACGCATGCTGACACAGCTACCTTTCTCTTAACGCGCCTCAATCATTATTCACCAAAACCATCAGCAGAATGTGTCGCCTTTGTGGTGATGTCACTCCTCTGCTTCACAAATGTCCTTAGTGACGGACCATTTCTTTCTGCCATTTTTCCGGAGCGGTTATTGATTGCTCCATCATTTCCCTCATACTTTCCATCCCTAGATTGAAAAAAAAAAAAACAGAAACAGGCTGACAGGACGACAATCAAATTGCAAAAACTCATCAAAGCACTCGATAGAGTATTTGAATCCACAAGTAGCTACGAGCAACTTTGTCCTGGCTTGCATGAAAGTCGGAAAATGTCAAAAAGAAAAAGATGGTGGCTTTTTCATATCTGTTCTTTTATTTTTAGTTCGTTGGCTCTTCTGTCCATTGTCCTCCTGCCTGGCTCTTGACCTGTGACTGTCTGAACGCACACATTAGACTTTCAGGCGGGGGATTTGTCCTGAGCCTCTGTGAAAGACCCACCCACCCCCATAAATAACTGCTCTAGAAACACATGAATGCAAAACTAAACCACAGCTTAAAGAGGAGCTCCAACTCAGTGCCATACTAATGTAAACGAAGTAATACTAAGACATGTTCTTATGGATTTGTCTTACCCTGAGATATGTAATTGGATTTCAGGATTAACTTCCTCATTCAATGTACTGGTGATTCTTTGCCTGGTCAGTACCTGGGTGGGAGACCTCCAGCGAACAATTAAGCTTGCTGCTGGAAGTGGTGTTAAGAGACTCTTAGGATCTTCCAGAGGTGTCTGTCCAATAGCACTAGTTGCCTTAGAGCTGGCTCAAACATTGCTCAAGAGTCTACCTTTCACAGATGCGCAAAGATGAATGATGGGGGTGCACGCTTCAAGGAGCTTTCCAACTGTAGGGACCGATTAGAGACGATCCGTAGCATGTGTTCGTTTCCATATACGCCCCGTGTCTCAACGGTAGGACAGAGTCAAATACTGCCTCGACACGTAACAGCGTTATATTAAACCGCAGGACTTGAGGGCTGTTTTGTTTGAATGTTCAAGGCATTGGTAAGAGCGTAGGTCAAGGGCCATTGGTGCATCTCCTGTAACTGGAGTAAAAATGCTATTCAAAGTGCAGTGACTAAAATCGTCGTCCACATGTCTCCGTTGTTGATTGCTTTCTGTCTAAGAACGTTCTGTTTTCATGTCCGAACGGGGAGACTTTATCATTCCAACTTGAAGCCACCCTTAAGTCCTCTGAGGTGTGTGTGTGTGTGTGTGCTTGCACGTATGGCGTAAAAGGTTTCTTAAACGGAGAGCGAACTTGAAAAAAGTTGCCTCCGCTGCTGCCGCCGCCTCGCACTCCCTGTTCCATTGTAGCAAGAAGGCAGCGGCCGCGGCGCTCGCTGTACTCGTGGCCGAGTGGTTAAGGTGACGGACTTGAAATCTGTTGGGGTCTCCCCGCGCAGGTTCAAATCCTGCCGACTACGGCGTCCTTTGCATTTGGTTGCGTGCGTGCGTGTAAAAGGACCAGCGCCGTTTCGTTTTCGCTGGGACCTTTAACACTCTAAATCGCCTGGACCCGCAGCCTGTGAAATCGATTCTTCAGCACCCACGAAGGACGCTTTGCCGCTGGACACAGATAACGATGCTTTTCTGCAACGAGCTTTCCAGCTGAATTTTCTCGGCAGCTCCGTACTGAACCTGTTCTCCATTGCAACATAGCGGAGGCTCGTCACGTCTATAGCAAGGCTGTGTAGGACCGCATACGCCACAGTGACTTGTACACAGACCACATGAAAGGCAAGCAAAATACACTTTTAAAATTCCAAAGACTCACAAGGTCAGAGAAACAGCGATGACCTGAACAGATCTGTTACAGAAGTCTAGGTTGACCTTTTTAGAGCTGTAATTGCATTTTTGTTTAATAGAAGATCAAATCTACTCGCATGTACCAGCACCTTACAGTTTATTGATGTTAATTCTGTTTAAGTAATAAGATTGCTAACGATGTTGGACTTTAGCCGGTGTTTTTTAGAACAAATTGCTTACACTTCTGTAAGGAATACGCAGTACGTGCCTTTGTCAGTCATTGCTCACCATACCTGTAACTTTCTTATCTAACTCACTTCCTCAAATGGTGAAGGTCCACAAACATAAATGAAAAAAAAAACCCTTGTTGTAGATGAGGTGCACAAAAAAGCAGCCCCTGATAGTGTATAACACATTTATACTATTGCAGAGACACATGTAACATATATATATATATAATGTATATATATGAAACAGAAATAGAAACAGAAACAGGAATCGCTTACTCACCTGGAGAATCTCTGTAGGAATATCTAGCATTTATCAATGGAAATAAAAGCTGCTTTAATACAGTGCATGTTCAAACTCAAACCCTCAGCTGCTGTTCTTGTTTGTTTTGGGACAAATTGCAACTGAGCATCGCATGAGCCGTTACGTACCCTTATCTGTTAGGGAATTTCAAGGGAGGAGTTAGGTCAGAATGGGTAGGCTGCAAAACAACAAGTAAAGATTTATTCCAAGATGAAACGTTGTGGCGGTTTTCTTATCTTTTCAGCATGGACTAAACATTTACGTTTTCCTTATATGCTATATATGTATATATTAGCACCAATGTCGTTCTTAAAAACTAACATGAAATTGTCAGGGACATTCAGCTATATACAAAGACGAGACAGACAAAGTAATAATTCTGTATTAACGTGGCCTACATATTGACGCAATGATCGAACTATCTGACATGTTCTGATTCAGATCCCCTGCAGTTCATGCCAATTAGAACAATAGCAATGCTGAGTCCTCCCCACCCTACTGAGCACAAATTCAGCTGCTCTCCAGTTCTTTTCTGCATGTTTTTTCATTGCAATTGAGCTCGGAGCTGGAGATGATCTCCATACAGTTCTGTGTTCACCAGCCCGCACTTGCGTGCTAATTTACGGGTTGTGGCAAATGCTTTTCTATAGTTCATATACATGACGGCAACCTGTTACCGAGGAACCTAAGAGGTTTAAAAGCCTCGCGAGCCAGGCAGGACTCGAACTTACAATCTTCTGATCCAAAGTCAGAAGCGTTATCCATTACGCCACTGGCCCATAGAACACGTGCTTGCACTCCACCACAGAGAGCTCTACACTGCTACTAGTAGTACACTTCCCCATCTAAATTTTCACAGCAAGAAACTTGTGTTTCCTACTATTTTTATCAGGTTTAAAATATCATCTCCTTAAAACAGAAAAAGTGTTGATGTGTCGTGCTGAAATTCCGATTGATTTTGAATTCAAAGAAAAAAGGTTTTCTTCCAAAACACCATGAAATTGTCACATCTTGCAGACAATAGGTGTATTCCATGTTGAAAAGAGAAGAAAGAAAACCATGGAGCCTTTTACAGGTGTGAGGCTTCTTCAGGTGTGAGAAGACCTCACAGTCGAAACGCTGTGTTTCCGTTTTTCTCTTTTCAGCATGCAATAAACCTATTACTTGTTCCTTTGCAGCCGAGGCATGCTGACGTAGGTACCCAGCTGAACATCTTGCAGACTCTACAGTACTTCTCTCCTGTAGAAGTAAAGCAGGGCTTGCTGGGTGAGCTTTTGCTCCGGTAAATTAGGTCACGTGTCATGTTAAATCACTTCTTCTAAACACAACATTTGCTGGTGCTAGCTTTCCCCATGAAAAGAGACATTTCCCTTACAGTACATGACATATCGTTTTTATTCTATCAATAAGTATAGAAATTAAACAAAAGAAAAAATGGTGTCGCCAAAGAATGCACAGCTCTGTCGCCTTGGGGAGGTGTCAAGGGCATTGAGCTCCTTGGACATGAAAAGTGCCCGATAAATGCCATTTCTCATCATTTCTCTTGGCGTCAGTTCTGCTATTAAATGGGACGGAGGCAACGGGCTCAGAGAGCAGGTTAAGTGCACACCGAACGCAGATGTGTCCAAGTGTCTGTAAAAGCGCGGTGCTCCGCTGGCGCTGTTCCCTAGTGGCTTAAAATGCCTGCCTGGTAAGCAGGCGATCCTGGGTCTGAATACCAGCGGTGCCTCTCTCCGTGTCTTGTTGTGCCGAATGTCTCATTTCAGACAAACATGTACAGCTTGGTTCAGTTTAATGCAAGAATTCATTTCCTTTCTGGAATAACTTGTTTTTGAAGAAATCCATACAGCTTGTGAAAGATGAAATCCATTTCTTGGTTGTCAGTGGAAAAAGATTGCCGGCTGCAAGAAGCGCAAGTGATTATTTTCTTTGACCATAAACCTGCAAATGTAGGGAGCACAAGCGGCCGTCAGTCTCTGTGGCGCAATCGGTTAGCGCGTTCGGCTGTTAACCGAAAGGTTGGTGGTTCAAGCCCACCCAGGGACGCATGTCTCCGTTTTTCCAATGTAAACATCATCACCGCTAAAGAAGATGGCGCAGAAGGCTCCACAGTCGAAACGTTGTGCTTCTTTTCTTCTCTTTTCAGCATGGAGTAAACCTTTGCTTGATCCTTTGCAGCCTACGCATGCTGACACAGCTACCTTTCTCTTAACGCGCCTCAATCATTATTCACCAAAACCATCAGCAGAATGTGTCGCCTTTGTGGTGATGTCAGTCCTCTGCTTCACAAATGTCCTTAGTGACGGACCATTTCTTTCTGCCATTTTTCCGGAGCGGTTATTGATTGCTCCATCATTTCCCTCATACTTTCCATCCCTAGATTGAAAAAAAAAAAACAGAAACAGGCTGACAGGACGACAATCAAATTGCAAAAACTCATCAAAGCACTCGATAGAGTATTTGAATCCACAAGTAGCTACAAGCAACTTTGTCCTGGCTTGCGTGAAAGTCGGAAAATGTCAAAAAGAAAAAGATGGTGGCTTTTTCATATCTGTTCTTTTATTTTTAGTTCGTTGGCTCTTCTGTCCATTGTCCTCCTGCCTGGCTCTTGACCTGTGACTCTCTGAACGCACACATTAGACTTTCAGGCGGGGGATTTGTCCTGAGCCTCTGTGAAAGACCCACCCACCCCCATAAATAACTGCTCTAGAAACACATGAATGCAAAACTAAACCACAGCTTAAAGAGGAGCTTGTCATGACCGCCAGGCAGTTAAGACCAACTCTTAAGCAATCTAAACAGCACCAGCAGCGGGTGATTATTAACAAACGCCGCCGCACAAGTTAACCCACCTGCACACACTCCACCGTGCGGTACGCAGTGCTATTTTTACCATCTTTACCTGCTTCCCGCTGGTATTGAGTCTACTCCTTGAGAGCTCTACCTGGCGTTTCTGCCTTTTCGACTTTGGACCTCGCCTCTCACCTCGGACTGTTTGCCACCAGTGTTCTCCCTGGATTACGACTTACCTTACGCCTCTTGACCACGAAACAAAGCAAAGCAGAGCAAAACAAAATGAACAAACGAAAACCCTCACGTCCCGCACTTGCATATAACGCCGTTACGTGCCCAAGCGGTATTGTACGTCATCCTAGCACTGCACCCCGGGGCGTACGGTATATGGGAACGAGCACACGCCACGAATCGTCTCGAATCACTCCCTACAGCTATAAGGCACCTTGAAGCATGCACCCCCAACATTCTTCTTTGCGCATCTGTGAAAGGTAAACTCTTGAGCAAACTCTGAACCAGCTCTAAGGAAACTAATCCGATTAGACGTTACTTTGACTAATCTTTTAAGGGACCCTTGTTAATTGGAGAAATCAATGATTTCGAATGAATTCTGTATGCGATAAAAGACAGCTATACACAGAAAACATGCAGGACACTTCTCATGATGTTTCCCGAGCCGAAACACAGTGCGTTTTTCCAAGCCATCTGACAAAGCCCGCCCACTGAAAACTGCAGCAAATCGTGTAAAGACGTTCAACTTTGTAATTACTGCACGCACAGGAAGCAGAATAAATTCCTCTTTTCAAACTGTCAAAGGTTTGCTTTGCGAACACTGCAGGACATCGCACAATCTCTTTTGAACGGGGACAAACGATTTCTTATGGGGCACAGTAAGTACAGACGTTTAAAAAGCTCCACTCATGCCGACGATGCAGCATGAAGAAGCGCAACCTAACGTTTGCATTCCTAGCAAATTCCTTTTATTTTTTGATAAATAAAGACAGTCTTGTTTAACAAACAACACACACAACATTTTACATTGTGAATTCAATTCAAATCAATGTATTTCTATATAGCGCCTTTCACAACAAGGTTGTCCCAAGGCACTTAACAATGCAAGTTGTTAAGAGCCTTGTGTTTAATATGCCGCCTAGGTTACGTGCTGTCTCTTTGAGGCAAATGTTTAAATCCTCTGAGTTAAGTGCTGAAGTTATAGTAGTCCTATCAGTATTGTTGCCTCCGATCAACAGATCCTCATTTTTCTCAGAGTTGAGTAACAAAAAGTTTTCACACATCCAAGTATTTCCTTCCTTAATGCATTTAACTAAACTGATAATAGAAGAGTTGTCGTTTGGTGTAAACAAAATGTTTATTTGAGTGTCATCAGCATATGAATGAAAGTTCATATTATTTTTTCATATTATCCTACCTAGCAGCAGCATGTTGAGAGAGAGAGCAATATTGGTCCCAGCACTGATCTTCTGGTACCCCAAATTGAACTGGTGACATTGATGAAGCAGTACAATTATTAGATATTTGAACATAATGAAAACGATGAGTAAAATGTGAAGTAAACCACTGAAGGACGGTTCCAGATAAGCCAACCTCAAACTCAAGCCTGTGTAACAAAACAGAGAGGTCAACCATGTCAAAGGCAGCTCTAAGATCTAGAAGCACAAGCACTGTTGCATTCCCCGCATCAGTAGCTAAGAGAATATCATTTACGACTCTTGTTAATGCAGTTTCAGAAACCAGACTGAAATTTCTCAAGTATATTATTTGAATCCAGATACGATTGACGTTGGGCAACAACTATTCTCCCAAGACTTTTAGATTGAAATGGGACCTTTGAGACAGGCCTGTAGTTGTTAAGAACTTGTGGATCCAAATTTGACTTCTTAAGGAGTGGTCTAACAACCGCTACCTTAAATTGATCAGGTACAACGCCTGACGCAAGCGATGCATTCATCATACTAATTATAGGTCCTGCCAGTCCTTCGAGGGAATCTTTGACTAGCTGAGTGGGGATGGGATCTAGCGAACAGGTGGTTGACTTTGTCTTACGTCTGTGTTCATGAGTCCACCATAAGAAGAAATCTGAACAGGAGTGGTGATCATGCGAGGTCACCATGGAGGAAACCACTGCTCTCCCCCCCAAAAAAACCACCACTGCCCCTCTCAAGTTTGCTAAAGACCACATGGATGTTCCACAGCAACTCCTGGAACAATGTTCTGTGGACAGACGTGACAAAAGTTGAACTTGTTGGTAAATGTGCACAGCGTTATGTTTGGAGATAACAAAACACTGCATACCAACTCCAAAACCTCATCCCACCTGGGAAGGATGGCGGAGGCTGTACGGCTTGCAATCATCGAGGGACCGATGAATTCCAAGATGTATCAGGAAAATCTACAGCAGAATGTCAGGGTGTCTGCCTGTGATCTAAAACTCGAAAGACGCTGGGTCATGCAGCATGACAAAAACAAAGGAGTACATCAACAACAGAGTGGCTGAAACAAAAGAAATTCCGTATTTTGGGATGGCCAAGTAAGAGTCCTGACCCCAATCCCATTGAAGTGCTGTGGCGTGATCTGAAGCAGGCCGTTCAGTGCAAGACATCCCAAAAATATACATGAACTGAAACAGTTTTTCATAGAGGAATAGGCCAAAATACCTCCTAACCGCTGCTCAGGTCTGACCAGCCGCTACAGAAAGTGGGGGTTGAGGTTTTTGTCATAAAGGAGGTTCCACTAGCTCCTTAATATAAGGGTTCACGTACTTTTTCCATCAATGACCTTGATTTTTTAAACCATTTGGTCAATAAAGAAACAGCAATGTCAAATGTTGGGCGTGTGTTGTTTGTTAAATCAGACTCTCTTTATTAATTATTATGACTTAGATAAAGATAAGATCACATGTTAGGAGCCATTCATGCAGAAATCCACATCATTCCGAAGGGCTGTTTACAAAAGTTTTTCTCCCAACTGTATGTGAGAGAAAAGCAGAGACGCTCACTGAGTAAGGTGGGGTTGCAGCTTTGCAAATCACAAGGACATTTGTACGCTCAAAATGGGACAGGAGCACCCCAGATGGGACTCAAACCCACAAACCCTGGCTTAGGAAGCCAGTGCCTTATCCATTAGGCCACTGGGGCACACTGGGTTGGGTCGATCATGCTGATGAAGAGCCAGTTTTTTTTTCCTTTGCTTTTACAAAGGGATCCCCAAAATTAGGAAAGTTAGGCAGCAGAAGGTTTACTGTGACCTGAGAAGGACCGGCATCCAATCACGGTGGTACACACAGACATGCTCTCACTCATCTGAGCTACACGGCTACCAAGATGATCTCAGGTGCGCCGAGCTGGTACGGAACATTTTGAACTGAACAACGGCGAATTGTCTCTCAGACAGGCTTTTCACCTCTGAGCTCCCTGACTGACAGTAATCAGCTAGCTAGTGAAACAGTCAGCTGCTTCTAAGCCTTAAACAGCTGCATCTCGGCGCTTCCACAGACAGATGATTTGAAAGCCAAACATCGCCCATTGGGAACACCTTACTATCACTAGTTTAAGAGACTCTTAAGGTCTTGCAGAGGTGCCTGTCTAATAGCATGCGCTTTGCAAGCTATAGGTGTTTAGGCTGAGGCAGAATGCCTGTTAACAAAATGTTTTTCTAAAGGGGCCTCGCACTCTTTTCCAAGCAATGGTCACCATCCCCACCGAGTGTCACAATGTAGTCATGTCCTAGGACATCACCTGTTAGTCTCCATTTGTCTGCCACCAACACTTTAGGTTACGGGGTCACAACCGCACCCCGGAGACCAGAGGAGCCGTTGCCGTTCTGGCGGCGCAGATTGGGCTGAAGGTGGGGCGCTTGAATCTCGCTGTTGGAGGCCGTCTGAAACTGACCCAAGCCTTTCCCTTGAATTAAATGTAAATAAGAAATGAACCCCAGATGCACATGGAATCAATCACGTGTTTCCTTTGAGCCGTTTCAGAGACTGCTCCAGAGTTTACCTTGCACAGATGCGCAAAGATTAATGATGGGGGTGCACGCTTCCAGGCGTCTTACAACTGTAGGGACTGTTTAGAGACAATTCGTAGATTGTGCTCATTTCCCTCTATTCCCCGTGTTGCAGTGGTAGGATGACGTAAATTCCTGCTTCGACACGTAACGGCATTATAATCAAGTGCGGGAGCTGAGGGCTTTAGTTTTGTTTCGTTTTCCATGGCGTTCGTAAGCGCGCAAATCAAAGGCAATTCCTGCGTCTAACACGAATGTAAATGCTTTTGAAAGTGCAGTGTGGTGCAGCTTGTAAAATCCTTTTCCACATTTGTGGTTTGTTGCTGTTTTTTCTGTCTGCCAAAGTTGCATTTTGACATCCGGACTGGGGGACTTTATCATTTGAACGTGAAGCCAGCCTTAAACCCTCTGAGGCGTGTCTGTCTGCCGGCACGAATCTTGTGAAAGGTTTTTTTTTTTAACGGAGAGCGACTTTAAAAAGGTTTCATCAGCCACCTCGCACTCCGTGTTAGATTATAGGAGGAATGCGGCGGCAGCGAGCTCGCTTTTGTCATGGCCGAGTGGTTAAGGCGATGGATTCGAAATGCGTTAGGGACTCCCCGCGCAGGTTCAGAACTTGCCGACTCCTGCGTCTGCCGCACGTCGCCTTGTGCCTGCGCGGCAAAGGCAAAGTGCCGCTTCTCCTTTCCCGGTACTATAAAAACGTTAAATCGCTTGGACCCGCTGCCATGGAAAGCAGTTCTTCAGATTACCATACATTCTGCGTTCGCACCTCTGGTGCTCTACTTATGCCTTTGAAAACCTAATGAATAAAGCTGAAAGAACCGACACGATATGTAGGTGCTCGTAAAGCACGCATTAAAGAACTGTTAACAGCAAGGGTTTCAGTGGGTTAACTGAGAAGGCGTGATCGCTAATTGTTGACTTTTTATTTGGTGTTAGAAACACTCTTACTGTGCATGACGTGCAACAAATGTAGCCACAGAAATTGCATCACGCTTTCATGTATGCTATTGCAGACACCAACGTTGCCTAGATAGAAAACCGAAATAGCCGTGGGTTTGCTTGCTGGTCTGAAGGATCTCTCTTCGAATCTCTATCATTTGTCAATGGAAGTAAAAGACGCTGCAATCTCATACGTTCAGAATCAAACCCGCAGCTGTTGTTCGACTTTATTTCTTGACTAATTACAACTGAGTGTCGCATGAGCAGTTACGTAAACTTGTCTGGTATATTTGAACACAAATGCCGTTCTTCAATTAAAACTAACAGTACATTGTCAGGGACATTCAGTTCTATACAAACAAGAGACACAAGAGAATATTTCTACCTTTCATGTGGACTACGTGTTGACTTACTGATCGGAATAATTGAAAAGTTCGGGTTCATAGCCGATGCAGTGCGTGCTAATTAGAACAACAGCAACGATTAGCTCTCAGCACCGTACTGAGCCCAGGTGTTTTTCTAAAGCTGTCAAGTGCAGTTCATTTACATGAAGGAAATCTCTTACTGGGTACGATTACAATACAGTAAGTAGCACAGGCTACTTAGGGAGTAGCCTGATGCGTTTAAAAACGACCCGAGCCAGGCGGAAGTCGAACCTACAATCTCCTGATCCGTAGTCAAACGTGTTATCCATTGCACCACTGACCCTGGTGCAACACTGCAGGACTGCAAGCCGGTGAGCTCAGCACTGCAACTAGTAAAATACCCCGGTCCATTCTTTTCCAGAAGTGAGAAACACCTGTTTTCTACATTTTGTCTGTTTTAAAACCATATCTCTTTAAACCAAACCAAGAGTTTGTCTTTTGCTCTGATATTCTGATTCATTTCGATTTCAAAGAAAAAAAAAACTACCTTCCAAAGCATCATAAAATTGTCCCTTCTTCCAGACTCTACTTCTCTCTTGTAGTAGTACAGCAGACCTTTCCAGGTGAGCAGATCACAGAGTCCGAAATGAGCTTCCTCCATCAAGCAAAGTACCTGAACATGACTCTGTCATCATAAAAGCGCCCCTGTAATAAAGAAATTCAATCTGAAATCAAGAGGGCAGTTGCCTACTGAAATACAAGAAGTCATCAATTTTAACCTAGCAACACATTAAAGGCTGCATCTATACAAGTACGATTCTAGAAATGCTCACCAGATTACGTTTTAAGAAGGAACTGCGCTTCAGGTTCTGCCGAGATCTTAACTCGGATGGCAGGATTCAGAGTCCGGAGTGCGGACTGATTGCGCACGGAGGGTCCATATACTGTGGATCCCTCAGTGATCTTCCGCGTGTTCAAACTGCCAGCGTGTGACTCCCCTGTCCCCGTGACCTCATTGCTCTGCTCTCTCCTCTGTGCAGCCGAGCCAGATTCACGGTAAAGTGAAAAAAAATATGCCCTCAACGTGAGATTTACTCTGGAGCGAGGATAGATGTTACCTTTTTATCATTGAACAGGATGTATGTGATGTGGCGACTAGGTTCAATTTTGTATCCTCTTTAAAAGATTAAGGACTGGGGTGAGCGTGATTTACCACCCTTTCAGCTAAGATCCCGACGTGCGCACCGTTTAAGCTGCATAGACTCGGTCGTTTAACTCTTCTCCATTAGCAGGGTTAAGGTTAAAGAAAAAAAACATTGCTGACTTCTTTTTTTTTGCCAGCTGCTAGCGCTGATTAGCAAGGTTTGTATTTCATGTTTTGCAAGTTGCATCCATTTTAAGAAAAACAAGTCGTGTTAAAGACAGGAAATGAATACTTGCATTTAATTAAGTCTAGCCGTAGGCAGTTATCCACTGGGATTCAGACCCAGGGCCTCCTGTTTACTAGACAGGCGCTTTAACCAACTAAGCCACAGCGCCCTGGGAGTGCTGTCCTTTTGCAGCCACTTGGACACACCACTCAGACACATCTGCATTCGGTGTGTGCTCCGCCTGCTCGCTGAGCAAGTTGCCACCTTTACATACAATAGCAACATCGACACCAAGAGAAAGGATGACAAATGGCTTTTATCTGGAACTTTTCATGTCCAAGGAGCTCAATGTGCTTTCTGTGTACAACAGGGCCACTGAACTCCACGCTGGCCACTGAACCACAGCAGTGGCTTGCTGGCTTGACATCTCCCAAGGAAAATATTGAAATCGCATGTGGAACAGGAAAATGACCCTCGAGTACGAGGGAAAAAAAAGAAAAAGATCATCTGGAGCGCGCCAACCCAGTTGGGACAGCCCAGTTTTGTCGACGAGGTGGCCGAGTGGTTAAGGTGATGGATTGCTAATCCATTGTGCTTTGCACGCATGGGTTCAAATCCCATCCTTGTTGGTTTCCATGTCTGTTTCCATTCTGTTTTTGATCCCTATTGCTCAATGCACAGTGAAAGCATTGCATACATGTGTCTGACAATGAGAAATGGGCCCCTGAGACAGTCATTTGCCTGTTTCACAAATGATCGTATTTTACTAGAGATTCTGTTTGGGATTCAGATGTGCATTCGGACAGCAATCCCTTTCAAGAAATGATACGTTCTGGATGAGGTCAAAGGTGCATCATTTGGACACTTTGTGGGCTTGAAATACAAAGAAAATCATGTTCTATGGTACAAGATAAATACAAAACTTAAGCTTTTATTATAATTAGATTTGTTTATAAAGCATAAGCAATCATTTATTACATTAATATATGTAAAAATAACATTTTAGCATCATACGTTTAGTATATTTAGTCCCTAATGCTGAAAGAAATGATCATAGAACATGACTTCTAACCTTACCTGCGGTGTTTTTGATCCCTATTGCTCAATGCACAGTGAAAGCATTGCATACATGTGTCTGACAATGAGAAATGGGCCCCTGAGACAGTCATTTGCCTGTTTCACAAATGATCGTATTTTACTAGAGATTCTGTTTGGGATTCAGATGTGCATTCGGACAGCAATCCCTTTCAAGAAATGATACGTTCTGGATGAGGTCAAAGGTGCTGGAACACTGTATTTAGGATGTGTTTGCAGTTATTCTGTGTTTCTAGCTTCAACCCAGTGATATATATATATATGCTCACTGATTTTTTGGTACATGCCCAGGGCAATAATCATTATGAGGATTTATTTCCATATGTGCTAGAGGTAGTGTTGTGAAATTCTTCAACACACTGGATCGCAGGTTTAAACCTGCACTCTTACTCCTTAAATACCAACAAATGCAGATATGTAGCAATCATATTGTAGCTGACACTCATTTGCCTATTTCACAAATGATCATATTTTACTAGAGATTCTGTTTGGGATACGGATGTGCATTCTGACAACAATCTCTTTCAAAAAATGATTTTACCTTATCGCAGCTTTGCCCCTCTTGCCTCTTTGGAAAATATCTCCATCTTGTGGTCGTTGTTGGTAATGTCTAGACAATATCTCCATCTTGTGGTCGTTGTTGGTAATGTCTTCTTATGCCCTTTTTTTATTTCAATTCTTTATTAGTTGATTCTAGAATCTCTACAATAGAGCTGAAAATATCAGTTTTGTAGCAGACAATATGACATTAGTTATAGTCCAATTAAGACTTTATTACCCTGTTTGTAACATAACAAATTAAAATTGATTAAAACTAAGTTTGGAACACCAGGGAACATAAAAAATGATTTTTAGGAAAACCATGAGGTTCTCTGTGTCCGATGCCTGCAAGGGGAGAAAGCTAGAATTCTTTGCTTTTTCAAAATTTGAAAATAAACATCATATAACAACAGCTTTCATTCCTAGGAGTGAAAAATAACCATTTTTGAAGACATTTTAGTTTCTAAAACACTACAATAAAGTTAAAAACATCAGTTTTATATTACTTTTAGTATTTTTAGTGAAATTAGTCATTTATTGCACTATTTTTAATATAATCTCTAATTAAAAGTGAATAGAATTAAGTTTGGAGCAACAAGGAACACAAAAAAAAAGATTTTAAGGAAAAAAATGATGTCTTCTGTGCCAGGTGCCTGCAAGGGGAGAAAGCTAGAATCCTACCCAGGCTCCTGGAGCTCTGTCCTGGCTAAAGGAGGGTGAATCCATCCCCTTCAAAGCTCCATGAAAAAATGATCATTTAAAATTTGAAAAAAAAAACATCATATAACAACAGTTTTCATTCATAGGAGTGAAAAACAACCATTTTTGAAGACATATTAGTTTCTAAAACACTACAATAAAGTTGAAAACATCCGTTTTATATTACATTAATTTTTGTGAAATTAGTCATTTATTGCACTATTTTTAATAAAATCTCTAATTAAAAGTGATTAAAATTAAGTTTGGAACAACAAGGAACACAAAAAAAAAGATTTTAAGGAAAAAAATATTGTCTTCTGTGCCAGGTGCCTGCAAGGGGAGAAAGCTAGAATCCTACCCAGGCTCCTGGAGCTCTGTCCTGGCTAAAGGAGGGTGAATCCATCCCATTCAAAGCTCCATGAAAAAATGATATTTTTAAATTTGAAAAAAAAAAAAACATTATAGAACAACATCTCTTGGTCCACAGAGTGCAAAAATCCAACTTTGAAGAAAATCCATTGACTGATCCCCGAATCCTGAAGTTTCTTCGCATGATATTGGGCTTGCAACCACTTTCTGGAAAATGATGAAAAATGCCAAAAATGAAAAAAAAGTTATCAATTCTAGAGCCTAAGAGGAAAATAAGACAAATGTATATCTCCAAATAATTTTATGTGCTTCAGAAGAGCCCAGGAAAGTTTTTTGCATACATGAAACCACGCCCGTTTGCACGTAAGCAGACATGGTTGCACACACGACTGCATGAAAGCACGCGTGCATGCAAAATCATCCTGTTAAGCATTTGAAAAGCCGCACCACGGCGCACTTGAAATAGCTCTTACATTAGTGGTCGACACAGGAATCGCCTTTTTATTTACGCTCTTACCAACGCGATGGAAAGCAAAACAAAGCAAAGCAGAGCAAAACAAAACGAACAAACGCAAAACCCTCACGTCCCGCACTTGCATATAACGCCGTTACGTGCCCAAGCGGTATTGTACGTCATCCTAGCACTGCACCCCGGGGCGTACGGTATATGGGAATGAGCACACGCCACGAATCGTCTGAAATCACTCCCTACAGCTGTAAGGCGCCTTGAAGCGTGCACCCCCAACATTCTTCTTTGCGCATCTGTGAAAGGTAAACTCTTGAGCAAACTCTGAACCAGCTCTAAGGAAACTAATCCGATTAGACGTTACTTTGACTCATCCTTTAACAGTTTTCAGTCTCTGTCTTTAAACACCTTGCTCAGTCACATTCAAGCCACAAGTACTCTTCTCGGATGTTGCACAAACAAATCCTAATGTCTTGAAAGCATTGCAGCATGTTTGTGTCCCACTTCCCGTGGCTGCAGGACGACTGACACGAACGGACAAACACAATCTGTGGCGTTTAGCGTGACATAGTCTTGCAGGCATCGTGCTGTCTTACTGCAATACTATACCACTTGAGGAAACAGTCCATCTGGCCATGAAACTCATTTGAACGTCTAGCTACAGCAACTAACAATAACATGATTTATTCAGGATGTGTGGAATCAGCACGTCCCGGAGACAGCTTCTGAAATCGTGAGCATTCTCTGGTGGTGTCCTGGAGGGCTCCCCCGGGCATGTGTCGGTGGTATAGTGGTGAGCATAGCTACCTTCCAAGCAGTTGACCCGGATTTGATTCCTGGCCAACGCAGTGGCAAGTGTTTTCAAATGCTGTCACAAGCCTTGGATTGTGACTAGCAAAGCGAAGCCTTTTGAAAGAGCTAAAGCACTGCAAAACGGAATTGAAGGAGAATCTTACAGGGGATTCTGAGCGGTGTCTAAATAAATAAATTCACAGCGTCCGCGGATGGCATTTTGCAGCTGGAAGTAGATGTCGACGCTTTTTGCACACAGCACCAAAAAAGCGTCTTTTTTGAAGGTACAGGCATTGAGCATTGGTGGTTCATTGTTAGAACTCTCGCCTGCCACGCAGGAGGCTTGGTTTCGATTCCTGGCCAGTGGCTTTTGCAGCGAACGGCTCCATCACTTGCATCCCAACTTTTGCAACTCGCAACTGAAAACCCACTGAAGCTAAGCAGGTGTGAGCCAGGTCAGAATCCGGATGAGGGTGAGCTACAGGGAAAAACAAAGCTTCCAGCTGGAAGCGGTGTTAATGGTGCCGGCGGGGGGGCGCTCACCCTGAGGTCTGTGCGGGTCCCAATGCCCCAGTATAGTGACGGAGATGCTGTGTTGTAAAAGGGCGCTGTCTTTTTGGATAAAACCGAGGTCACAGCGCTCTGTGGTCATTCAAAATGACCACCAAAACCTTTGACAAAAGCTCTTGGTAATTGATGGTCTTCAATAATGCTTCTCCTTTAGGTACATTTTAAATCAGCTGAAAAATGCTGTGAAATGGGGGGGCACTTCAGGCCAGTGTAGGATTTGGGTTACAAGAACCATGAAACTGCACGAGAAAGCCCGTACACTGATTACACGGCTTTCTATTCAAAGGAGGACAAAAGAAATTCCCTGAGTTTGATTTTTTGCAGCACAGAGAGGAGCACTGTCATGAGGCCGGTTAGCTCAGTTGGTTAGAGCGTGGTGCTAATAACGCCAAGGTCGCGGGTTTGAGCCCTGTACGGGCCAGGTCTAGGTCCAGGTCCCTGTTTATGAAACAGGCAAATGACTGTCTCAGGGGCCCATTCCTCATTCTCAAGACACATGTATGCAGTATGTACACCGTGCATTGAGCAATAGGGACTGAATACACCACAGGTAAGGTTAGAAGTCATTCTGAGGTGCCACATGTGAGGGATACAGCTAGGCATCCGAAATGTAGGGTTTGAGGCCCTTCAGGAGTACTGCATCCTTTGAGACAGACCCGTGCATGTTAAACAAATGATCATTTCTTTCGGCATTAGGGACTAAATATACTAAACATATGATGCTAAAATGTTATTTTCACATATATTAATGTAATAAATGATTGCTTATGCTTTATAAACAAATCTAATTAAAATAAAAGCTTAAGTTTTGTATTTATCTTGTACCATAGAACATGATTTTCTTTGTATTTCAAGCCCACAAAGTGTCCAAATGACGCACTACATGATATAAGGAAGATTATCACATGCATATCGGTATTATCTTTCTTATGAAAATGCATTCCTTTCATTACCTTTTACTTTTTAAAATGAACTCAAATTGAGTATAATGTAATAATTTAAGTAGAATAGATTCTAATAATATAATGATCCAGTGTTTTGCACTACTTCACTGCTTCACTGCTCTATGCCATCTGGAAATAAATCCTCAGACTGCTTACTGCCCTGGGCATGTACCAATAACTTAAAGGAGCACATCTGTTTATCACTGCGTTGAAGCAGGAGACACACAGTCTCTGCAAACACATCCTAGATACAGTGTTCCAGCACCTTTGACCTCATCCAGAACGTATCATTTCTTGAAAGGGATTGCTGTCCGAATGCACATCTGAATCCCAAACAGAACCTCTAGTAAAATACGATCATTTGTGAAACAGGCAAATGACTGTCTCAGGGGCCCATTCCTCATTGTCAGACACATGTATGGAATGCTTTCACTGTGCATTGAGCAATAGGGATTAAAAACACCGCAGGTAAGGTTAGATGTCATGTTCTATGATCATTTCTTTCAGCATTAGGGACTAAATATACTAAACGTATGATGCTAAAATGTTATTTTCACATATATTAATGTAATAAATGATTGCTTATGCTTTATAAACAAATCTAATTAAAATAAAAGCTTAAGTTTTGTATTTATCTTGTACCATAGAACATGATTTGCTTTGTATTTCAAGCCCACAAAGTGTCCAAATGTTCTATGATCATTTCTTTCAGCATTAGGGACTAAATATACCAAACGTATGATGCTAAAATCCTGAAAAAAGGATGTGCTCCATCTCGTCAGTAGATTGGATTCCAAAACTGATTTCGGTCAATATACATTACCTTTGAAATTAAAGTACAGTCTACTGTAGGGAACCATCAACTTAGAAAGCATTGGCCTTCCCTGGGGGTCAGGTAGGTGCAAAAGATAAACTTTTATCCTATCTTTACCTTAAGATAAGTGGCTAAGCAGTATTTTTCCAAGTTTCACCAAGCACATCATGTTGCCATAGTAGACAAAGTTCTATAAAATGTTAAATAACTTTTAAAAAAAGCATCTTGGTCTTACAGTACTGTACAAGGTGAATTAAACTGTCCCTGGTAATAAAAAGTAATTAGAAGCATCTCAGAAACTTTATCTCTAGAAACATTAGCTGTTTTATATCATGTAATTTAGTGTGATGTTGTCAGAATTCAAGGACATTATCACACACAGAAATTGGTTCAGTTAAATCTAAAAAACACAGCTAAACATGGGTTTAAATGTAACAGAAGTCTTACCTCTTGTCAAAAGATTTAATTCAAGAAGCGATGTAATAAATGATTGCTTATGCTTTATAAAGAAATCTAATTAAAATAAAAGCTTAAGTTTTGTATTTATCTTGTACCATAGAACATGATTTTCTTTGTATTTGAAGCCCACAAAGTGTCCAAATGATGCACTACATGATATAAGGAAGATTATCACATGCATATCGGTATTATCTTTCTTATGAAAATGCATTCCTTTCATTACCTTTTACTTTTTAAAATGAACTCAAATTGTGTATAATGTAATAATTTAAGTAGAATAGATTCAGGTAGGAAATATAGAGTCATGATGTTTATGGCTGACATCATTTCACATGGGTGAATTTTAAGCTAAGAAATAAAAACATTTACAATGAAGATACCATTACTTAATTTTAAATGCCTTTAAAAAATAAATACCTCCTGAGAATAATTTGCCACTCCCAGATCCTTGGTAAGGTACTGTTTGAATCCAATCAGGAGAGGAGCATCCAGGGAGTGCTTTCTATAGAGTACAGCTTGGGCCACTCTCTTCCGGCCTGCTGATACTTTTTAACTACTCAGGGCCTGTAAGGATATAAAACACCGGTTTAAACATTTTATACCTATAAGACAAATTAGAATTTTAGTAAAAAATAGATACATCTGAAAAATAAAAAGTCTTACTGCTGATAGAGTTCTTCAGAGCTCACATCTTCCCTTTCCTTATCCGCTTCTGTTTCAGTTTCTAGAGCAGCCTCTGGCATCTCTTCCTCCTGGACAGCGGCCTCTTGCTCAGGGCCGCTGGAATGCAGGTATATTCTTTTCAACATGCTTTTACATAATATGTTGTAACAATGATTTCAAAAAGAAACTACAGAAGCCTTACAGATTAAAAATATCTCACCTTGCCAATGTGTCTTCAGGCTCCCCATGTACAAAAAGGCCCAAGGACTCTAGCAGTCTTACAACCACTATCCTGTTTGCCTCACCAGACACGATCTCTATTCTGTGGTAATCCACGATGACCCCGTTTTTCAGGTGATTCATCATGTCCTCCCTCGCCTGTTGAGAGGCCATCCTGATCTCTTCTGCCGTGGCGTGCTTCATACACGACCTCTTCAAGTGAGCGGGTTTCCTCTGAAAATAAATAATACCATCTGTGTATAGAAACAAGCTAAGACTGATTTCTTAAATTATCCTTAATTTTCTCTCTCATAGTTTGAGCATAATGATTTTATTGCATTTATAAAAGAATTGCTCATTGCTCCTAAATAAATAATGGTTTCATAAAAAAGTGAACACTTACTTGGTCTCAGTCACAGACTTTCCAATAGAAGCCATTGTGGAGTTCAGCAACTGCAGGTCCTAGAAGTGGGGAAGGAATTTTAAAAGAGAAATTGAATTACAATACAGAAGGAATGGCTGAGGGATCACTGAAATATATATATACAAATTCCAAAGACTGAGTCCATATAGAAACAACTACCTTTCATTTTCAGTATAAGAAAAAAAAACATTATCTTCCAAAGCATCATAAAATTGTCCCTTCTTCCAGACTCTACTTCTCTCTTGTAGTAGTATAGCAGACCTTTCCAGGTGAGCAGATCACAGAGTCCGAAATGAGCTTCCTCCATCAAGCAAAGTACCTGAACATGACTCTGTCTTCATAAAAGCGCCCCTGTAATAAAGAAATTAAATCCGAAATCAAGAGGGCAGTTGCCTACTGAAATACAAGAAGTCATCAATTTTAACCTAGCAACACATTAAAGGCTGAATCTATACAAGTACGATTCTAGAAATGCTCACCAGATGACGTTTTAAGAAGGAACTGCGCCTCAGGTTCCGCCGAGATCTTAACTCGGATGGCAGGATTCAGAGTCCGGAGTGCGGACTGATGGCGCACGGAGGGTCCATATACTGTGGATCCCTCAGTGATCTTCCGCGTATTCAAACCGCCAGCGTGTGACTCCCCTGTCCCCGTGACCTCATTGCTCTGCTCTCTCCTCTGTGCAGCTGAGCCCGACTCACGGTAAAATGGAAAAAAATATGCCCTCGACGTGAGATTTATTCTGGAGCGAGCCAGTGTTGCGCATAGCTGCCTTCAAAGCAGTTAACTCAGGTTCGATTCCCGGCCAACGCAGTTGCGAATGTTTTCAAATGCTGTCATGAGCCTTGGATTGTGACTAGCAAAGCGAAGCCTTTTGAAAGAGCTAAAGCACTGCAAAACGGAATTGAAGGAGAATCTTACAGGGGATTCTGAGCAGTGTCTGCATACATGCAGTCAGATAAAGGTGCTGAAAGCTTGAGCTACTCTCAATGTCATGCTGCCCTTCCCCGGAGTAAATCTGTTACATTGAAAAAATGCTTCTGGCAGGTTCAAAAAGGGACCCTTGTTAATTGGAGAAATCAATGATTTCGAATGAATTCTGTATGCGTTAAAAGACAGCTATACACAGAAAACATGCAGGACACTGCTCATGATGTTTCCCGAGCCGAAACACAGTGCGTTTTTCCAAGCCATTTGACAAAGCCCACCCACTGAAAACTGCAGCAGATCGTGTAAAGACGTTCAACTTTGTAACTACTGCACGCACAGGAAGCAGAATAAATTCCTCTTTTCAAACTGTCAAAGGTTTGCTTTGCGAACGCTGCAGGACATCGCACAATCTCTTTTGAATGGGGACAAACGATTTATTATGGGGCGCAGTAAGTACAGACGTTTAAAAAGCTCCACTCATGCCGACGATGCAGCATGAAGAAGCGCAACCTAACGTTTGACAGACAAAAGCCGGGCGCCGCTACGAGCAATATGAAATCAAACTGACAGCACACGGCGTTTCGCGCTGACTCAAAAGTGATCTCGACAGACGCTGTTCTCTGCATAACGCTGAAAGAGCTAAAGAGCGTTTCTGTTGAGACGTAACAAGCTTGTTTCTTTCTACCATGATGTTACCATGACAAAATCTGTCTTTAAACACCTTGCTCAGTCTCTGACGAGACTGTCAAAAATTGCTTTCGCCGATTGTATTGCAAACCGGCGGAAGCGGGGTATTGGGAAAAGTTTTCAACTAGCAATAATCGCGCCTCGGCTAAACCTCACAGGCTACGATACTGCCACTGCGCAAAGCTGACGGTTGCCAGGCAACCGCGGGGATCCTATGGAAATCGTTATCGATCGTCTCATGGCATGTCGTTGCTATAACGCTTCATATTTGTCGTCTTCTTCTTCTTCTAGCTTGAGGTTTTGAAGAATTTCATGACAGACAAGGGCTCCGTTGGGAACAAAGGGCGTTGTGAGAAAACCGTTGCTTATTTTCAGCAGCAGAAATACAACCCTTTAAATACAAGATGACAGAACAATGAGGAAGGGCATGCCGGGAGGAACTCATGCACTACAGAGGAAAGGGGGCGGGCACGTACAGTTCACATTCAAGCCACAAGTACTCTTCTTGGATGTTGCACAAACAAATCCTAACGTCTTGAAAGCATTGCAGCATGTTTGTGTCCCACTTCCCGTGGCTGCGGGACGACTGACACGAACGGACAAACACAATCTGTGGCGTTTAGCGTGACATAGTCTTGCAGGCATCGTGCTGTCTCACTGCAATATTATACCACTGGAGGAAACAGTCCATCTGGCCATGAAACTCATTTGAACGTCTAGCTACAGCAACTAACAATATCATGATTTATTCAGGATGTGTGGAATCAGCACGTCCCGGAGACAGCTTCCGAAATCGTGAGCATTCTCTGGTGGTAGGGGCGTTCAAGATGCCGCTCAGGTGGGAGGTAAAGTTTAGTGGTTGGGGAGTTTTTTTGAGTTTTTCATGACCTGAATGTTAATTTTTGCTTTTTTTGACTACAGAAAAATAAGGACTTAACACTAGTTGTTTAAACTTCAGTTATAATTGAAAGAAAAAAAAAACGATTTTTTTTTAGGTTTAAAAAGTCCGATATGAGTAACACTGGGAAAAGAAAAGAGAGTGCTGGGTCTTCGAAGGAGAACTCTAAGATACCTCAATCGTATATGTATAGCACTACAAAAAAATCGATGGCAACTAAAGGGAAAAGTGAAGCAGCTGCAGGGGCAGCAAGAGGGCGGAGGCGCCGCGCGCCCGGCCGACGTGTTGGACCGGTGTGCTTTACGTGCTGAAATAAACACGCGACAGCCCCGAAATGTTTCCAGAGTGCTGTGCACTGAAGACTTGCCTGGTGCTCCTCCGTGCAGATTGTTTGTCCTCCTCCAGTGCGGGACGAGCCAACACAAGGGAGCGCATTCGCCAACATCCAGGCACGCAATGCGATTTGGAAAGCAGCTCCTTTCCAAAGAGTTGCACACGAACGATCCTTCAGTCCCGCTCGGGGGGCACGGAACCCCCGCCACACACAGCTTCAAGTAGCGAGTCAGGCGCCGGGACTTTCGCTTACGGCCACACCACCCTGAACACGCCTGATCTCGTCTGATCTCGGAAGCTAAGCAGCGTCGGGCCTGGTTAGTACTTGGATGGAAGACTGCCTGGGAATACCAGGTGCTGTAAGCTTTTGCTCTCCCGGCCAGCAGGGGTCGCCGTTGGTGCCGTAGGCTTTGGGAGGAAAACCTGCAGAATGGAAAGCTGATCTATAGCCTCATCTCTAGAGATGTTTTGTTGCTGTGGCATGTGTGTGACCCATATTCGAAAAAAAAAACCCGTCTGTAAAACGAATATCGAAGCTGCCTCTAAATCTGCAAATGAAGATGAGTCGATAAACCACTCGTTTTTCGTATAACTAGACATATATTCATTTGTTACCGATTTCATTCATTGAGCACGAATACAATAGAGGTACAGCCATTCACTGTTTGACATGTCTGCACTGGTACAGAACCGAGCAATCAGAAAACGGGTGAAACTGTCTTTAGACTCAGCATACAGTACCGAGGCCCCCCATGACCAAATAAAGGCTAACCTCGATAATCAGCCTAAAGAACGCAGACTACAGCAAAACGACTGACTTTGAAAAGGGAATGAACGTCCGGAAGGAGTAGTGGAACTAGCTTGAGATGCTTCTCCGGACCCCTAACTAAAAGCCAGCGAGAACCAGCAGCGGCGTCCACTCCTGTCGAACCGGGATCCTTCCGCAGCCACGCAGCTCGTGGTGTCCTAACCCTCCCGTATCTGATTTTGGACCAAGCACATCAGGGGAGAGCGCGAACGCAGTCCCCCACTACCAGAAATTATGCAGTCGAGATTCCCACATTTGGGGAATTCGCAGGGGTCAGCACAGCCGGAGTGCAATGGCCGAGCCTCGCCCTGGGTGAACCTCCTTCTTGATCAAGGTATCTCCCCTGCCAGGTAAGTATGAGTTAAACAGGCCCCTGCAAGCGGCCCACACCCACAGCACAAATCGCGCAGCCTAGGCCACCTCCTCGCCCTGCACGCCACCGCCTCCTGCTGGGCCCACTCTTTCACACACTCACACGCCACACTAACACTCAAAAGTGTGGGCAAAACGAGAAAACGAGCGCGCCGTTTCCTACACATCTGCAGTCGCCGTTGCGCATTCGCAGCATGTCCCGGGATGCAATTCGGCCTCATTGCGACGTGCGCCTGCCACACACCGAACAAACCTTTTCAGCAATTTCCAAAAAACGGGCCTGCTTGCCTGCCCACAAGGCTCCGTCTCTTACCTGCTCTCCAGAGCCTGCTGCCTTCTGTGCTTTTCTCTTGGCACCGCTGCAGTGCACACAACTCCTGCAGCGGGAGGGGGGGAGAAAGTTCCCGCGCTCTGCCGCAGGGAAGGCTCGCTCCGTGCGCACACGTCCTTTCGATGCCAGTCCAACAAGTGCTCCGCATTAGCTGCGTCGGGGCTCCAATGGCCACAATGCCGGGGAATGGCACCTGTAAAGTGTTAATTGGGGCACAGGAACAGCCCGTCTCGTCTCGGGGGGGCCGGCTTCAGAGACAATACAGCAAACACAGCGGGGCGGGGGAAGAAGACGACACCACACATGCGGGTACATTCAGCTCCGGCGGGAACGAGACATTTGTCGGTCTTTTCAAGTGCCGAGAGCCGAGCAATCCTTCACTTGTATCGTTTCTCCCCGGTGACTAGATCTGGCCCTGCGACTCTCGACTGGGCTCACCCCCGGGGCAGCCCAGCAGGTGTGAGCCTGGCCGGCACCCGGATGGGAGATTCCACCCCGGAAAAGCTCCGGTTGCTGCTGCTCCTGCAAGAGGTGTGACTGGGACCAGTAGGGAGCGCTCACCCTGCGGGCTGTGTGGCTCTCTTACGCCCCAGCCTCCTGATGGCGACACTCTGCTGCACAAACAGGCGCCGTCCTTCGGGGGAGGCGTCAAACCGAGGTCCCGACCCTCCTTGGCCATTAGGAAACCCCAGGGCTCAATGAATGAAATCGGTAACAAATGAATAAATGTCTAGTTATACGAAAAACGAGTGGTTTATCGACTCATCTTCATTTGCAGATTTAGAGGCAGCTTCGATATTCGTTTTACAGACGGGTTTTTTTTTTTGAATATGGGTCACACACATGCCACAGCAACAAAACATCTCTAGAGATGAGGCTATAGATCACCTTTCCATCCTGCAGGTTTTCCTCCCAAAGCCTACGGCACCAACGGCGACCCCTGCTGGCCGGGAGAGCAAAAGCTTACAGCACCTGGTATTCCCAGGCGGTCTCCCATCCAAGTACTAACCAGGCCCAACCCTGCTTAGCTTCCGAGATCAGACAAGATCGGGCGTGTCCAGGGTGGTGTGGCCGTAAGCGAGAGCCCTGGCGCATGACTCGCTACTTGAAGCTGTGTGTGGCGGGGGTTCCATGCCCCCCGAGCGGGACTGAAGGATCGTTCGTGTGCAACTCTTTGGAAAGGAGCTGCTTTCCAAATCGCATTGCGTGCCTGGATGTTGGCGAATGCGCTCCCTTGTGTTGGCTCGTCCCGCACTGGAGGAGGACAAACAATCTGCACGGAGGAGCACCAGGCAAGTCTTCAGTGCACAGCACTCTGGAAACATTTCGGGGCTGTCGCGTGTTTATTTCAGCACGTAAAGCGCACCGGTCCAACACGTCGGCCGGGCGCGCGGCGCCTCCGCCCTCTTGCTGCCCCTGCAGCTGCTTCACTTTTCCCTTTAGTTGCCATCGATTTTTTTGTAGTGCTATACATATACGATTGAGGTATCTTAGAGTTCTCCTTCGAAGACCCAGCACTCTCTTTTCTTTTCCCAGTGTTACTCATA
Organism: Lepisosteus platostomus; assembly: GCF_059453375.1. Lineage (NCBI taxonomy): Eukaryota > Metazoa > Chordata > Actinopteri > Semionotiformes > Lepisosteidae > Lepisosteus > Lepisosteus platostomus. The sequence continues at coordinate 78,023 of NW_028291698.1, forward strand.
TCGGACTTTTTAAACATAAAAGGGTTAACCCTAAAAAAATCGTTTTTTTTTTCTTTCAATTATAACTGAAGTTTAAACAACTAGTGTTAAGTCCTTATTTTTCTGTAGTCAAAAAAAGCAAAAATTAACATTCAGGTCATGAAAAACTCAAAAAAACTCCCCAACAACTAAACTTTACCTCCCACCTGAGCGCCATCTTGAACGCCCCTACCACCAGAGAATGCTCACGATTTCGGAAGCTGTCTCCGGGACGTGCTGATTCCACACATCCTGAATAAATCATGATATTGTTAGTTGCTGTAGCTAGACGTTCAAATGAGTTTCATGGCCAGATGGACTGTTTCCTCCAGCGGTATAGTATTGCAGTGAGACAGCACGATGCCTGCAAGACTATGTCACGCTAAACGCCACAGATTGTTTGTCCGTTCTTGTCAGTCGTCCCGCAGCCACGGGAAGTGGGACACAAACATGCTGCAATGCTTTCAAGACGTTAGGATTTGTTTGTGCAACATCCAAGAAGAGTACTTGTGGCTTGAATGTGAACTGTACGTGCCCGCCCCCTTTCCTCTATAGTGCATGAGTTCCTCCCGGCATGACCTTCGTCATTGTTCTGTCATCTTTTATTTAAAGGGTTGTATTTCTGCTGCTGAAAATAAGCAACGGTTTTCTCACAACGCCCTTTGTTCCCAACGGAGCCCTTGTCTGTCATGAAATTCTTCAAAACCTCAAGCTAGAAGAAGAAGAAGACGACAAATATGAAGCGTTATAGCAACGACATGCCATGAGACGATCGATAACGATTTCCATAGGATCCCCGCGGTTGCCTGGCAACCGTCAGCTTTGCGCAGTGGCAGTATCGTAGCCTGTGAGGTTTAGCCGAGGCGCGATTATTGCTAGTTGAAAACTTTTCCCAATACCCCGCTTCCGCCGGTTTGCAATACAATCGGCGAAAGCAATTTTTGACAGTCTCGTCAGAGACTGAGCAAGGTGTTTAAAGACAGATTTGGTCATGGTGATATCATGGTAGAAAGAAACGAGCTTGTTACGTGTCAACAGAAACGCTCTTTAGCTCTTTCAGCTTTATGCAGAGAACAGCGTCTGTCGAGATTACTTTTGTGTCAGCGCGAAACGCCGTGTGCTGTCAGTATGATTTCATATTGCTCGTAGCGGCGCCTGGCTTTTGTCTGTCAAACGTTAGGTTGCGCTTCTTCATGCTGCATCGTCGGCATGAGTGGAGCATTTTAAACGTCTGTACTTACTGCGCCCCATAAGAAATCGTTTGTCCCTGTTCAAAAGAGATTGTGCGATGTCCTGCAGCGTTCGCAAAGCAAACCTTTGACAGTTTGAAAAGAGGAATTTATTCTGCTTCCTGTGCGTGCAGTAGTTACAAAGTTGAACGTCTTTACACGATCTGCTGCAGTTTTCAGTGGGTGGGCTTTGTCAAATGGCTTGGAAAAACGCACTCTGTTTCGGCTCGGGAAACATCATGAGCAGTTTTCACACACATCATGAGCATGTTTTCTGTGTATAGCTGTCTTTTAACGCGTACAGAATTCATTCGAAATCATTGATTTCTCCAATTAACAAGGGTCCCTTTTTGAACCTGCCAGAAGCATTCTTTCAATGTAACAGATTTACTCCGGGGAAGGGCAGCATGACATTGAGAGTAGCTCAAGCTTTCAGCACCTTTATCTGACTGCATGTATGCAGACACTGCTCAGAATCCCCTGTAAGATTCTCCTTCAATTCCGTTTTGCAGTGCTTTAGCTCTTTCAAAAGGCTTCGCTTTGCTAGTCACAATCCAAGGCTCATGACAGCATTTGAAAACATTTGCAACTGCATTGGCCGGGAATCGAACCTGGGTCAACTGCTTTGAAGGCAGCTATGCGCAACACTGGCTCGCTCCAGAGTAAATTTCACGTCGAGGGCATATTTTTTTCCATTTTACCGTGAGTCGGGCTCAGCTGCACAGAGGAGAGAGCAGAGCAATGAGGTCACGGGGAAGAAGGGACAATTTTATGATGCTTTGGAAGATAATGTTTTTTTTTTCTTATACTGAAAATGAAAGGTAGTTGTTTCTATATGGACTCAGTCTTTGGAATTTGTATATATATATTTCAGTGATCCCTCAGCCATTCCTTCTGTATTGTAATTCAATTTCTCTTTTAAAATTCCTTCCCCACTTCTAGGACCTGCAGTTGCTGAACTCCACAATGGCTTCTATTGGAAAGTCTGTGACTGAGACCAAGTGTTCACTTTTTTATGAAACCATTATTTATTTAGGAGCAATGAGCAATTCTTATATAAATGCAATAAAATCATTATGCTCAAACTATGAGAGAGAAAATTAAGGATAATTTAAGAAATCAGTCTTAGCTTGTTTCTATACACAGATGGTATTATTTATTTTCAAAGGAAACCCGCGAGGATTCCCCTGGTGTGCAAGATGTGCCTGAATACTCTTGATCAGCTTCCTGCTCACTTGAAGAGGGCGTGTATGAAGCACGCCACGGCAGAAAACATCAGGATGGCCTCTCAACAGGCGAGGGAGGACATGATGAATCACCTGAAGAACGGGGTCATCGTGGATTACCACAGAATAGAGATCGTGTCTGGTGAGGCAAACAGGATAGTTGTTGTAAGACTGCTAGAGTCCTTGGGCCTTTTTGTACATGGGAAGCCTGAAGACACATTGGCAAGGTGAGATATTTTTAATCTGTAAGGCTTCTGTAGTTTCTTTTTGAAATCATTGTTACAACATATTATGTAAAAGCATGTTGAAAAGAATATACCTGCATTCCAGCGGCCCTGAGCAAGAGGCCGCAGTCCAGGAGGAAGAGATGCCAGAGGCTGCTCTAGAAACTGAAACAGAAGCGGATAAGGAAGGGGAAGATGTGAGCTCTGAAGAACTCTATCAGCAGTAAGACTTTTTATTTTTCAGATGTATCTATTTTTTACTAAAATTCTAATTTGTCTTATAGGTATAAAATGTTTAAACCGGTGTTTTATATCCTTACAGGCCCTGAGTAGTTAAAAAGTATCAGCAGGCCGGAAGAGAGTGGCCCAAGCTGGACTCTATAGAAAGCACTCCCTGGATGCTCCTCTCCTGATTGGATTCAAACAGTACCTTACCAAGGATCTGGGAGTGGCAAATTATTCTCAGGAGGTATTTATTTTTTAAACGCATTAAAAATTAAGCAATGGTATCTTCATTGTAAATGTTTTTATTTCTTAGCTTAAAATTCACCCATGTGAAATGATGTCAGCCATAAACATCATGACTCTATATTTCCTACCTGAATCTATTCTACTTAAATTATTACATTATACACAATTTGAGTTCATTTTAAAAAGTAAAAGGTAATGAAAGGAATGCATTTTTAAAAGAAAGATAATACCGATATGCATGTGATAATCTTCCTTATATCATGTAGTGCGTCATTTGGACACTTTGTGGGCTTGAAATACAAAGAAAATCATGTTCTATGGTACAAGATAAATACAAAACTTAAGCTTTTATTTTAATTAGATTTGTTTATAAAGCATAAGCAATCATTTATTACATCGCTTCTTGAATTAAATCTTTTGACAAGAGGTAAGACTTCTATTTTACATTTAAACCCATGTTTAGCTGCGTTTTTTAGATTTAACTGAACCAATTTCTGTGTGTGATATTGTCCTTGAATTCTGACAACATCACACTAAATTACATGATATAAAACAGCTAATGTTTCTAGAGATAAAGTTTCTGGGATGCTTCTAATTACTTTTTATTACCAGGGACAGTTTAATTAACCTTGTACAGTACTGAAAGACCAAGATGCTTTTTTTAAAGTTATTTAACATTTTATAGAACTTTTTCTACTATGGCAACATGATGAGCTTGGTGAAACTTGGAAAAATACTGCTTGGCCACTTATCTTAAGATAAAGATAGGATAAAGGTTTATCTTTTGCACCTACCTGACCCCCAGGGAAGGCCAATGCTTTCTAAGTTGATGGTTCCCTACAGTAGACTGTACCTTATCTTCAAAGGTAATGTATATTGACCCAAATCAGTTTTGGAATCCAATCTACTGCCGAGATGGAGCACATCCTTTTTTCAGGATTTTAGCATCATACGTTTGGTATATTTAGTCCCTAATGCTGAAAGAAATGATCATAGAACATGACATCTAACCTTACCTGTGGTGTCTTTAATCCCTATTGCTCAATGCATGGTGTACGTACTGCATACATGTGTCTTGAGAATGAGGAATGGGCCCCTGAGACAGTAATTTGCCTGTTTCACAAATGATCGTATTTTACTAGAGATTCTGTTTGGGATTCAGATGTGCATTCGGACAGCAATCCCTTTCAAGAAATGATACGTTCTGGATGAGGTCAAAGGTGCTGGAACACTGTATTTAGGATGTGTTTGCAGAGACTATGTGTCTCCTGCTTCAACGCAGTGATAAATAGATGTGCTCCTGTAATTCATTGGTACATGCCCAGGGCAGTAAGCAGTCTGAGGATTTATTTCCAGACGGCATAGAGCAGTGAAGTAGTGTAGTAGAGCAACACACTGGATCATTTTATTATTAGAATCTATTCTACTTAAATTATTACATTATACACAACTTGAGTTCATTTTAAAAAGTAAAAGATAATGAAAGGAATGCATTTTCATAAGAAAGATAATACTGATATGCATGTGATAATCTTCTTTATATCATGTAGTGCGTCATTTGGACACTTTGTGGGCTTGAAATACAAAGAAAATCATGTTCTATGGTACAAGATAAATACAAAACTTTAGCTTTTATTTTAATTAGATTTGTTTATAAAGCATAAGCAATCATTTATTACATTAATATATGTGAAAATAACATTTTAGCATCATATTATTACATACAGGTCTCTAGCTTCAACACAGTGATATATATATGCTCAGTGATTTATTGGTACATGCCCAGGTCAATAATCAGAATGAGGATTTATTTCCAGACGGGCTACAGGTAGTGTTGTGAAATACTTCAACACACTGGATCGCAGATTTAGACCCCCTGCACTCTTACTACTTAAAAACCAAAGAAATGAAGATATGTAGCAATCACATTGTAACAGGGGTGACAGTGACTTAATGCTTATACTAGTGGACTTCTGGTACCTTTAGGGTAAGGTGTTCCCTGAAGGGCTCTCAAACCCCGCATTTCAGATGCCTAGCTGTATCGCTGATGTGTTGCACCTCAGAATCACTTTTAAACCTTACCTCTGGTATCTTTAATCCCTATTGCTCAACGCATGGTGAAAGTATTGCATAAATGTGTCTGAAAATGAGCAATGGGCACCTGAGAGACTCATTTGCCTGTTTCACAAATGATCATATTTGACTAGAGATTCTGTTTGGGATTCAGTTGTGCATTCTGACAGCAATCCCTTTCAAAAAACGATACATTCTGGATGAGGTCAAAGGTGCAGGAACACTGTATTTAGGATGTGTTTGCACTTATGAGGATTTATTTCCAGATGTGCTAGGGGTAGTGTTGTGAAATACTTCAACACACTGGATCGCAGGTTTAAACCCCCTGCACTCTTACTCCTTAAAAACCAACAAATGCAGATATGTAGCAATCATATTGTAGCAGACACTCATTTGCCTGTTTCACAAATGATCATATTCTACTAGAGATTCTGTTTGGGATACGGATGTGCATTCTGACAGCAATCTCTTTCAAAAAATGCTTTTACCTTTTCGCGGCTTTGCCCTTCTTGCCTCTTTGGACAATATCTCCATCTTGTGGTCGTTGTTGGTAATGTCTAGACAATATCTCCATCTTGTGGTCGTTCTTGGTAATGTCTTCTTATGCCCTTTTTTATTTCAATTCTCTATTAGTTGATTCTAGAATCTCTACAATAGAGTTGAAAACATCAGTTTTAAAGCAGACAATATGACATTATTTATAGTCCAATTAGAAATGTATTACCCTGATAGATATCCCAACACCCGGAATGTATTGATACCATATCCCCAGTAATGCTCCTCAGGCCTAACAAGCACACTGTTGGTCTTAGGAAGCATCAGACACAGAAACGGTAACAACATCCTTCTTTCTGTTCACTCAGTCTCTGGTGCCGTGGGTCAGTGAAAGTGCGATGCGCGGATCCAGCGATCTCATCCTGTCACTCAGATGGCACAATCAGTAATTGGTGGCAGTTGATATGGTCCCTCCCAGCAGGATTGCAACATCTGGCAGGGTATCTCTTCTTCACCTACACCCACTCGCCAGGTATCCGGTCGTGTCTCCCCTCTGCTGGAGGTCCCCAAGCGTCCGGCACCTGTTCACAAGCCCTGTGCACCGCTTCAGTTAACAAACCTACAACACTTTAATAGAGAGTTATCTACCCACGGTGTCCCTTCAGTTGATATTTCCTTAGTTGGTCTTTCAGACTGTGGGTGATTGGGGCAATGTGACTTCCAACTTACCCCTAGTGAGGCAATTACAGCCTGGCACACCTTCCCAGTGTAGTCTGCCCCTAGATCAGTATCCAAGGGGCAGGGCAGTCCATACCCTGGGATCATCTTTGTCATACACTTGGGTATGTGCCAGCCCACATCACATCATCATACAACCCCACATTCTTTACACATTTGTTCTAACCACTATTAAACATCTATTAAAGGCCTCAACCTGAATTCTCCCCTTTCCCCAATAGAGGTTTCACAGGGGTCTCAGACTCCCGCTCTCCCAGTTCAGCTCATCTGGCATCTGCATCTGCATGGTTGTTACCTTGAGTTACTGGAATTCTTTATTTATTGTGTTATTTACACCTTACTCAAGCTGCTTCTGTCGGCAGCTGTAAAACTACAAATCAGTTCAGAGACAAGCCTAGTATTCTTAACTGGAGTCCCTGCCGTTGTGAGAGAATCCTATTTCTCCATAGCCATCCAGAATTGTGGCCTACATGCAACAAATACATACATTATATACATATACAGTAACCCTTTGTCCACACTTACATACAAAGGAATGGTTGATCCATCTGAGGAAACCCCAGTCTCAGCACCTGTAAGAGAGCTTGTTTCAAATTATTATAGGCGGCTTTTGTTGCGGGAACCAAGGCAATCTTGTCCTTGTACTGCACTCCCCCCTTAAGCAGATCTGTTAAGAGTTGTGCTCACCCTGTAAAAACATTGCACCCAAGCCCTGTTAAAATTTCACAATGCTAGACACAAAAGGGCCTTATCATAACTGCTTCTATTAGACACTCTAAAGCTGAAGCAACTCAGACTTGTGGGTTTCCTCGTCAGGGGAAGCACCCAGAATACTATCAACATACTGAGTGATCACAGTCAGTTGAAGCCACGTGATACCCTGTTCTGGATAGTCATTCTTTGTAATGCATAATATTCCAACCCAATAGATCTGGGATAAAACCACCCATTAAAATCTGGTACTCGGCAAGTAAAACTTGCTGCCCCAATACTCCTGTGGCCTCCTGCCGTCTCCCCATATACATTACTCTATAGCACACTGTTGAACAGAGGAGTGAAACAAGCATGACAGTAGTGCTCCAGTATCCCATAACAGAGAAACCAACACTCCATTAACAGTACATTTTTATCCACTGGACTGGGACAGACTTAGGGAGGGTACAAGGGATTTACAGGATCTAATCGTTAGGTAAACAGATCTTCTCACAAGACGTTATTCTCCCCAGTCTCGATTCTAAACCTACAGCGTTTCAGCATGTCTGAGACATTCGAATAAACCCAAATTGTTTCCTCTATTGCAACTAATTGTATAAAAATACAAACACTGTTTATCTAACTACTTTTACGTCCACCTGTACTGTACTTATACTTTCAGACGCTCTTATATTTTCCAATCTCCTTAAGTTGATTTTCGTCAAGTCTCTTTAGTTACGTCTCTAGCCAGTCCCGCTGGCTAAACACACTTACACCGTCATTTAGCTGCAAAAAGGCATTCGCGGATGCTGAAGAATTTATTTCCAAGGCAGCGGGTACAAGCGATTTGGCGTTTTAAAACCACCAGGAACAGCAAAGAGGCACGCTTCTTTCCTTGCGCCGGAACACAAGGACTGGAGGCGGACAACCTAGTCGGCAGGATTCGAACTTGCGCGGGGAGACCCCAATGGATTTCCAATCCATCGCTTTAATCACTCGGCCACGACTACAGCAAGCCCCACCGCCGCTGCGTTCTTGCTACAATCTTACCTGGATCGCGAGGCGCCGGCGGAAGCCTATTTCAAAGTCATTCTCCGTTTAAAAAAAACATTTCCAAAATACAAGCCTTGCAGACAGACACGCCTCAGAGGACTTAAGGGTGGCTTCATGTCGGAATGATAAAGTCTCCCCGTCCGGACATGAAAATGCCACTTTGTTACACACAAAAAAAGAATCAACAACAGAGAAATGCCCACAAGCATTTGAAAAGCCGCACCACGTCGCACTTGAAATAGCTCTTACATTAGTGGTAGACGCAGGAATCGCCTTTTTATTTACGCTCTTACCAACGCGATGGAAAGCAAAACAAAGCAAAGCAGAGCAAAACAAAACGAACAAACGAAAACCCTCACGTCCCACACTTGCATGTAAGGCCGTTACGTGCCCAAGCGGTATTGTATGTCATCCTAGCACTGCAGCCCGGGGCGTACGGTATATGGGAACGAGCGCACGCCACGAATCGTCTGAAATCACTCCCTACAGCTGTAAGGCACCTTGAAGTGTGCACCCCCAACATTCTTCCTTGCGCATCTGTGAAATCTAAATTAAATCTCACGTTGGGGGCATATTTTTTTCCACTTTATCATGAGTCGGGCTCGGCTGCACAGAGGTGAGAGCAGAGCAATGAGGTCACGGGGACAGGGGAGTTACACGCTGGCGGTTTGAATACGCGGAAGATCACTGAGGGATCCACAGTATATGGACCCTCCGTGCTCCATCAGTCCACACTCCGGACTCTGAATCCTGCCATCCGAGTTAAGATCTCGGCGAAACCTGAGGCGCAGTTCCTTCTTAAAACGTAATCTGGTGAGCATTTCTAGAATCATACTTGTATAGATGCAGCCTTTAATGTGTTGCTAGGTTAAAATTGATGACTTCTTGAACTTCAGTAGGCAACTGCCCTCTTGATTTTGGATTTAATTTCTTTATTACAGGGGCGCATTTATGAAGACAGAGTCATGTTCAGGTACTTTGCTTGATGGAGGAAGCTCATTTCGGACTCTGTTATCTGCTCACCTGGAAAGGTCTGCTGTACTACTACAAGAGAGAAGTAGAGTCTGGAAGAAGGGACAATTTTATGATGCTTTGGAAGATAATGTTTTTTTTTCTTTGAAATCGAAATGAATCAGAATATCAGTGCAAAAGACAAACTCTTGGTTTGGTTTAAAGAGATATGGTTTTAAAACAGACAACATGTAGAAAACAGGTGTTTCTCACTTTTGGAAAAGAATGGACCGCGGGTAATATTTTACTAGTTGCAGTGCTGAGCTCACTGGGTTACAGTCCTGCAGTGTCATACCAGGGCCAGTGGCGCAATGGATAACGCGTCTGACTATGGATTAGGAGATTGTAAATTCGACTCCTGGCTGGCTCGGGTCGTTTTTAAACGCATCAGGCTACTCCCTTAGTAGCCTGTGCTACTTACTGCATTGTAATCATACCCAGTAAGAGATTTCCTTCATGTAAATGAACTGCACCTGACAGCTTTAGAAAAACACCTGGGCTCAGTACGGTGCTGAGAGCTCAGCGTTGCTGTTGTTCTAATTAGAACGCACTGCATCGGCTATGAACCCGAACTTTTCAATTATTCCGATCAGTAAGTCAACACGTAGTCCACATGAAGGTAGGAATATTCTCTTGTCTGTCTCTTGTTTGTATAGAACTGAATGTCCCTGACAATGTACTGTTAGTTTTAATTGAAGAACGGCATTTGTGTTCAAATATACCAGACAAGTTTACGTAACTGCTCATGCGACACTCAGTTGTAATTAGTCAAGAAATAAAGTCGAACAACAGCTGCGGGTTTGATTCTGAACGTATCAGATTGCAGCGCGTTTTACTTCCATTGACAAATGATAGAGATTCGAAGAGAGATCCTTCAGACCAGCAAGCAAACCCACGGCTATTTCGGTTTTCTATCTAGGCAACGTTGGTGTCTGCAATAGCATACATGAAAGCGTGATGCAATTTCTGTGGCTACTTGATTATAATGCTTTTTTTTATTTTTATTAAACATGTAGAATTTACAAATACAAATACAACAAGAGGATCAGAGTCATGTACAAGAGAAAAAAAACGCAGCAGAAAAAAAACATTTAACTACCAGAGGTAATTAAGTAATTATGTGATCAAATTGTATATTTTACACGTATCATATTTTCCTTGCTTTAATATTTCTCAATTATAAACTTTAGTTTCAACATGCATGCGTTTCCTGTAAAAAAATAAAACTCAGCACAGTTTTTTACAAAACAAAAAAAACGTTTTTCTTTTAACAACATTTCGAGTACCTCTGGCATTCATGAAAAAGACATACACAAAAGCAAATAACTAACTCTAAGACTATCTAAACTATTGAGTTTTTCAAAGAACCAGAACTATAACAGTCCTTAACACTTAACTACACCATTCCAAACTAACACTAAAGAAACACTAGTATATACTGGTATAACAAATAAAACCAAACATAATCATTAACTGAGCAGTCACTGGGAGCAAATCTCCTTCCCGTCCACAAAGGCCCTCGCTCCCACAAAGTAGGGTCTCCTCCCCTCTCTTCTGGCAGCTTCAACCTGGGGCCACAGCTGGTTCCTGGTGCTCCTGTCCGCGGCAGACAGTTCCTCTGCAAACCTCAGTTTGTTCCCATTCAAATACTCATTCCCCCTCGCCGCTCGCCAGAGCATGTCCCTCGCCGTCCTCTTGGTGAACTGTATTATAATCGATCTGGGGCGCACTTGCCCAGACATGTTCGCTCTCCCGAGCCTGTGAACAAAGTCAATGGCCGATATTACGTCCTCCTGGTCCGGCAGGGTCCATTTACAGATACCCTTCACTGTTGCAACAAGGTCCTTATCACGTTCCTCTTTAACTCCAAATAATTTTAAATTCCATCGTCGACAGTATCTATCTACATCGTTCACTTTCAATTCAAGTTCTTTAATATGCTTTTCTTGTTCGGTATTTACTTGTTTAAGAACTTTTACTTCACTCTTTAAGTCTTCAACCTCTTTAAACACACAGTCCATGGACTTTTTAAGACTTTCGATTGCGACTGTATTAAATCGAATCATTTCCTTCAGCTCACCCATCATGTTAAAGATGTTGGTTTGGAGCTCCTCCAGCGTCAGGTCGCCCCTTCCTCTCTTGGCCGCCGGGGTTTTCACAGGTGTGCTGGGCAGGGACTCCGGCTCTACCGTACGAGCGCATCTCCAGCACTCTTTCCACGTCCCCTCCAGCTGCTTCACTTTTCCCTGTAGTTCCATCGATTTTCTTGTAGTGCTATACATATACGATTGAGGTATCTTAGATTTCTCCTTCGAGGACCCAGCACTCTTTTCTTTTCCCAGTGTTACTCATATCGAAATTCTTAAACCTAAAAAAAATCGTTTTTTTTCTTTCAATTATAACTGAAGTTTAAACAACTAGTGTTAAGTCCTTATTTTTCTGTAGTCAAAAAAAGCAAAAATTAACATTCAGGTCATGAAAAACTCAAAAAAACTCCTCAACCACTAAACTTTACCTCCCACCTGAGCGCCATCTTGAACGCCCCTACCACCAGAGAATGCTCACGATTTCGGAAGCTGTCTCCGGGACGTGCTGATTCCACACATCCTGAATAAATCATGATATAGTTAGTTGCTGTAGCTAGACGTTTAAATGAGTTTCATGGCCAGATGGACTGTTTCCTCCAGCGGTATAGTATTGCAGTGAGACAGCACGATGCCTGCAAGACTATGTCACGCTAAACGCCACAGATTGTGTTTGTCCGTTCGTGTCAGTCGTCCTGCAGCCACGGGAAGTGGGACACAAACATGCTGCAATGCTTTCAAGACGTTAGGATTTGTTTGTGCAACATCCGAGAAGAGTACTTGTGGCTTGAATGTGAACTGTACGTGCCCGCCCCCTTTCCTCTGTAGTGCATGAGTTCCTCCCGGCATGCCCTTCCTCATTGTTCTGTCATCTTGTATTTAAAGGGTTGTATTTCTGCTGCTGAAAATAAGCAACGGTTTTCTCACAACGCCCTTTGTTCCCGACGGAGACCTTGTCTGCCATGAAATTCTTCAAAACCTCAAGCTAGATGAAGAAGAGGACAAATATGAAGCGTTACAGAAACGACATGCCATGAGACTATCGATAACGATTTCCATAGGATCCCCGCGGTTGCCTGGCAACTATCAGCTTTGCGCAGTGGCAGTATCGTAGCCTGTGAGGTTTAGCCGAGGCGCGATTATTGCTAGTTGAAAACTTTTCCCAATACCCCGCTTCCGCCGGTTTGCAATACAATCGGCGAAAGCAATTTTTGACAGTGTCGTCAGAGACTGAGCAAGGTGCTTAAAGACAGATTTGGTCATGGTGACATCATGGTAGAAAGAAACGAGCTTGTTACGTCTCAACAGAAACGCTCTTTAGCTCTTTCAGCGTTATGGAGAGAACAGCGTCTGTCGAGATCACTTTTGAGTCAGCGCGAAACGCCGTGTGCTGTCAGTTTGATTTCATATTGCTCGTAGCGGCGCCCGGCCTTTGTCTGTCAAATGTTAGGTTGCGCTTCTTCATGCTGCATCGTCGGCATGAGTGGAGCTTTTTAAACGTCTGTACTTACTGCGCCCCATAAGAAATCGTTCGTCCCTGTTCAAAAGAGATTGTGCGATGTCCTGCAGCGTTCGCAAAGCAAACCTTTGACAGTTTGAAAAGAGGAATTTATTCTGCTTCCTGTGCGTGCAGTAATTACAAAGTTGAACGTCTTTACACGATCTGCTGCAGTTTTCAGTGGGCGGGCTTTGTCAAATTGCTTGGAAAAACGCAGTTTCGGCTCGGGAAACATCATGAGCAGTGTCAGCACAGAGAGGACCACTGTCGTGAGGCCGGTTAGCTCAGTTGGTTAGAGTGTGGTGCTAATAACGCCAAGGTCGTGGGTTCGAGCCCCGTACGGGCCAGGTCCTTTTCTCCTCTCTTACCAAAGCTGTTAGGTTCCTTTCCGTGGTGAGATGGGTTGTCATGCAACGCTGCCACATAGTGCCGACAGACAAGAGTGTTGCGGGAAAAGAGAAAAGTGTTTGAAGTTTTAAGAGTGTATTAGGTGGAGCCAAAATCAAGTGTCACAAATGCAAGTGGGAGGATTTCCAATGTTTAATATGGTAAAAATAAGCAGAAGTTATCTGCCGGTCATGGCACAGTCTGCCATGCTTTTGTCATATACTGTAAAGTGGTGTCGAACTGGAGCCTCACCATTTGCATATGTGAGGCTCCAGTTATACATCGAGTGTCACGTTAAATGACAAAAATCAAGAGAGTTAAAGCAGCTGGAGAGGTTTTCTTACAACTTTTGAGCTGACACAGTTTTGGAAAATGTTTCCTTCACGCTGCACTGTACAACATAGGCAGCCAAGAGTCTCCAAAACAAAACAGAATTGACAGATAGGAGAAAATTCCCACTCGTCCTGAAGTTCCCAAAATCCAGCACTGAGCGTAAACAAAGTGTCTAAGTAGCGTGGGAATGCTAACCCTAACCCTAGCTGGAGTTTGAGCAATCCAGCACTGAGCGTAAAAAGATGAGTCAAAGTAATGTCTAATCTGATTAGTTTCCTTAGAGCTGGTTCAGAGTTTGTTCAAGAATTTACCTTTCACAGATGCGCAAAGAAGAATGTTGGGGGTGCACGCTTCAAGGTGCCTTACAGGTGTAGGGAGTGATTCGAGACGATTCGTGGCGTGTGCTCGTTCCCATATACCGTACGCCCCGGGGTGCAGTGGTAGGATGACATACAATACCGCTTGGGCACGTAACGGTGTTATTTGCAAGTGCGGGACGTGAGGGTTTTTGTTTGTTCGTTGTTTTGCTCTGCTTTGCTTTGTTTTGCTTTCCATCGCGTTGGTAAGAGCGTAAATAAAAAGGCGATTCCTGCGTCTACCACTAATGTAAGAGCTATTTCAAGTGCGGCGTGGTGCGGCTTTTCAAATGCTCAACAGGATGACTTCGCATGCACGCGTGCTTTCATGAAGTCGTGTGTGCAACCATGTCTGCTTACGTGCAAACGGGCGTGGTTTCATGTATGCAAAAAACTTTCCTGGGCTCTTCTGAAGCACATAAAATTATTTGGAGATATAAATTTGTCTTGTTTTCCTCTTAGGCTCTAGAATTGATATTTTTTTTTTCATTTTTGGTATTTTTCATCATTTTTCAGAAAGTGGTTGCAAGCCCGATATCATGCGAAGAAACTTCAGGATTCGGGGATCAGTCAATGGATTTTAAAACAC